>NW_011500848.1:52144-82312 GCF_000495115.2 Populus euphratica | reverse complement strand
TAAAATAAGTCTAAATCATTCATCATTTTAAGATAACAAAAAACTCTTGAAATAGCCTTTCAATTATTTGTATTAAATTCACTAGTATATCTTGATAGCTTGCATAACATGAATAATACTTTTAGCAACAACAAAATGCTCGAGTTGTGTTACTATTTTATAACAATTATCTAGCCTTTCAAATTAAAAAAAGAGACATAATCAATCATATAAGAACACATATGGAATTTATATTTTCAAACATTTTTTCTCTCTTTTTTTTTTAGCAACCAATATGTAGAGAATAGAAACACTCACAAATAAGTCTTATCTTAAAATATAATGACTTTAGACTTTTATATAAACTAAATAATGGATATTTCTTTTCTCACTTAGGTCTACAATTTAAGACAAACCCAACAAAACTCCATCATGGCTTAAACTAAACCAACTTATAAAACTTGAACTTCTCTCTAATAGCCTTCATCAAGCACCTTTGAAGTATTACTCAAACCAATCAAGTTTAAGCAATGGTTAGAGTTAACTATGAAAATAGGATTCATCAACATATCTGCAAGGTTCTTAGTTGTAGCAATATTATTCACTAATACAACACTCTATAACATGATATCCAAACTAAATAAATACCTAACATCAATATATTTAGTTCTTTTATGGTACATTCAGTTCTTAACCAAATAAATAGCACTTTGGTTATCATAATGCATAACAATTAATTAAATCATGTGAAAAACCAAGATTACCAATCAAACTTCTCAGTCATAAAACTTTTTTCATTACCTTTATCAATTCCATATACTTGAACTTTTTTTCTATAGACAAGGCAATAGTGGATTGTATTAAAAAAATTCAACTAATGATACACCTCGAGAAAATAAAAACATAACTTTTTAGCAATCTCTTTCTATCTCAATTAAAAACATGATTTGAGTTTACAAACCCCTCAATGCTACTTTTAGTTCTACTAACTCTATCATATATCAAACCAATAGTTATAGTACTTTTAAAATAATACAGTATTGATTTCATGACCCACAAGTGAACTTTACCAAGATTTCTCATAAATTTATACAAGAACTTACCTCCCCGGCAAAAGTGACAAAAGAAAAGTAAAAAGAGAAAATAAAATAACTACTATAATTTATACAAAAACTTACCTCCCCAGCAACGACGCCAAAAACTTGACAGACCAAAAGATTGATATCTTCTCCCAAGTGCAGGACTGTCGAAGTAATAAATAACCTAGCATGACCGGGGTCGAACCACACGGAGGTTAATTGTACAAATTAATAATAACAATAACAATAACAATAATAAAAATAGTAATAACAACAACAACAACAACAATAACAATAATAATAATAATAATAAAGAAAAAGTAGGAGAACAAGAATTTGAGAACTTTGAGATGGAATATTAATGTAACGATTAAATAATGATAATAACAAATGTCAAGGTTAGAGATTCTACTAATAGTATGTCAAACAAGTATAATATAAACTCTTATTATTCAATTGGAAACTACACATAAAGGAGGTTCCAATCAAATTATAGATTGTTAACATGATTACATTAGTCATCTTATCCGATTAATGCTAATACTTGTAAATCTCATCAAGCATTCATGATTATAACTTATGTTAACAACAAATCAAGTTCCTTTCATAGCTTAGGTGTCGATTACACCATATAGTATGAACTATGAAAGTGTCAAGCATTTGTTGTACCAAGTGTTATACAACATAAATCAAGATTAGTTATTTAACAAGTAAAGTATTAAAGAGTGGACAAGATAATAAATATAAAACATGTTAGTATCAAACATTAAAGTCCATATTAAGTTTACATTATACTTATTCTTACACCATTAGTGTAACCTTTTCATCTTTATATAATTAACTTAGCTCGACATAATGAAAGAAAGAAAAATAGATAAACAAAATAAGAACATAAAAGTTAACTAAGTAAAGGAAAGGAAATGAAAGGTATAAACTTGATATTAATGAAAGCAAAGCATAAACATTACAAAAAAATACAAAGAGAGAAAGAAAGAGCATGATCTTGATCTGGACACCAAGATGCCTAAATGCATGGCAAATGCCTCCTTTTATAGGCCAAAATTGAAAACTATTGATTTGATGACTAATTGATAAGTGGGTGGCCAACTCTTGACTTGGTGACAATCCTTATCTTCTCTTGTCTACCCAAACCGTCATTGATAACGTCACAATTAGAGCCAGTTGAAAACATGAAAGTTGTAGGCAATTGTCTCAGCTTTCTTGTGTAAAACATTCAGCTCATTTGGACTTTTAGAACTCCAAATATGGCCAAAATCCAGAACAGATAGGCCTGCATTTAAAGTCATCAATCAATCCTTTCATTTATGTGATAGGCCTGCATTTAAAATGAACATTTACCACAAATTAAAGGTATCTTATATTATTAGATATATTATTATAAAACATGTTTTAGTTAAGGAGTTATTGATACTTCAAGTGCAAAATGATGATATAAAATCATTATAAAAATGCACTTTTAAGTACTAATCAGTAGACAAGAAAATAGTGGCTTGCAAAATTGTTTTTCAACATGGCACACCTTAAAAGAGTGAAAACATAACCTTTTAGTGACCTTCTTATATCTAAATCAAAAGCATAATTTGAATCTACAAAGCTCTTAACTTTACCTTTAGTGTTACTGCCCTTATTATATATATAACACCTCTAAGATAACAATGTATCCATTTCATAACCTACTAGTAAACTTTATCAGGATTTTCTATAAATTTGATGACCATATTAATAGCATATGAAATTTCTAGATGAGTAAAGATCGTAGCATACATAATGCTTCCAACTATAGAAGCATATTAACATGACTAAAAGATTGATGTCTTCTTCCAAGTGCAGGAGTGTTGAAGTAATAAATAACCCGGCAAGACTAAGGTCAAACCACAGGGAGGTTAATTGTATAAATTATAAACAACAATAACATAACGACAACAATAATAATAGTAATAATATTACTAATACTACTACTACTACTAATAATAATAATAATAATAATAATAATAATAATAATAATAATAATAATAATAATAATAATAAACTACTACTACTACTAATAATAATAATAATAATAATAATAATAATAATAATAAGTATAAGAAAAAAAAAAAGAAGTTGATGAGAATTTTGAGATGGAAGATTAAAGTAAGGATTAAACAATGATAACAACAAATGTCAAGTTTAGAAGATCCACTAATAGTATGTCAAAAAAGTATAGTATAAACTCTTATTATTCAATTGGAAACCACACACAAAGAAGGTTCCAAATAAATTATAAATTATTAACATAATTACATTGGTTACCTTATTCGATTAATACTAATACGTATAAATATTGTCAGGCATTCATGATTATAACTTATTTTAACAATAAATCAACTTCCCTTCATAGCATAGGTGTCAGTTATAAGATATAGTATGGGCAATGATAGTGTCAAGCATTTGTTGTACCAAGTCTTATACAACATAAATCTAGATTAGTCATTTAACAAGCAAAGTATTAAAGAGTGAACAAGATAATAAATACAAAACATGTTAATATCAAACTTAGCTATACCTATTATTACACCATTAGTATAACCGTTAGTGTAACCATTTCACCTTGATATAAAAAATACAAAATATGTTAATATCAAACATGTTAACAAGTAAAGTTCATGTTAAGTTTACATTATACTTATTCTTACACCATTAGTGCAACTATTTCACCTTGATATAATAAACTTAGTTAAACATAATGAAAGAGAAACATAAATAAGATAAGATAAGAACATAAATAAGATAAAAGTTAACTAAGTAAAGGAAAGAAAATGAAAGGCCTAAACAAGATATTAATGAAAATAAAACTTAAGCATTACAAAAATACAAAGAGAGAAAGTAAAAGCATGATCTTGATCTGGAAACCTAGATGCCTAAATTCATGGAAAATGCCTTCTTTTATAAGCCAAAATTGAAAACTATTGATTTGATGACTAATTGATAAGTAGGTGGCTACCTCTTGACTTGGTGACAATCCTTATCTTCTCTTGTCTGCACAAAACATCATTGATAAGATTAGAATTGAAATTAAAACCACCTGAAAACATGAAAGTTCTAGAAAATTATCTCATCTTTCCAAGAAAAAAAATTAAAGTCATGTGGACTTCTAGAACTTCAGATATGGGTCAAACACTGAACAATTTTTGGGTTGTAAGACAGATTCGGACTTCTTTGTTGTTGCTACAATTTAGACTTGAAATGGCATTTTTAAAGCTTAAGCTCCCATGAAAGTTGTATACCTATGTCTTATCTTTCCATCCATATAAAGTAGACCTAAATCTGAGATCTACAACTCCGGATATGACCTGATTACCAAATAGTATTCCGATTTGAATTGCACTAGCATCTCTTTTCTAAGTTTAGCCATCTCTTTGTCCTTTTAATTTCAATTCTTAAACTCATCAATCAATCCTTTTATTTATGTGATAAACTTATATTTAAAATGAATATTTACCATAAATTAAAGGTATCTTATATTATTAAATATGTTATTATAAAATATGTTTTAGTTAAGGAGTTATTGATACTTCAAGTGCAAAATGATAATATAAAACCTTAATAAAAATGCACTTTTAAGTACTAATCACACCCCCTAACCAACTCATTACTTGTCCCTAGTAATCAAAACGTTAAAATAGAAAATTAATTTGCAAATTTTACAAAGCAAGGTATTCATCATTCAACTTCCATTAAACTATCCAAATAAACAAACTCTCATTAAACTTATATATCTATTCAATACCTCTTAAAGAAGATATTAATAAACCTTTCTTTTGTACTTAATATATCAACACATAGTTATGGGCCTTTACTTGGAAGAAAACAAAAATTTTGTTATAATGTTTAAGGTTAACTTCCTTGGGTTAGGATTTTTTTTCTTTTTTTGTTTTTTTAAATATATATATATATATACACACACATGTAACTTAAAACACAATGCATCTTTAACCCATATAACGTGCTTTGACTAATGACTCTCAGACCTGTTGGTCTTAGGACATTAGGTGTTAAGACACTTCTACAAGCTTAGTAACTCGGATTACAGATATTGATACATAGATAGTGCAATGTTTGATTATCCTAAGTTTTTCTCCTCAACTCATGTAACAAGCGTTGGGCCAATAGCTTCCAAGTTAGTTGACTTTAGGGTATTAGGTATTAAAACACCCCTTCGGGCTTAATTGCTTAGGTTAAAGAGGCTCTAAAACCAAACTTATCTACATTTTTATTATTATTATTTTTTGCTCTTTTTTTTTGTTTTCTTTTCAAATTATATACTATATCTTTCTCTTAGTTGTTACCTTTAATAAAAAAACATAAATAATATAATAATCCAATGTGCAATCCACAATCATATGTTAAAGTGTGTGTATGAAAATTAAGGTTTAAAAATACATGTTAAATGAGTATATGAGCAGAATTAAGTGATAACAATGCAAGAGTTTGTAAACCTGAATATTTCAAGAAGTATTATGATAGACCTTGTTAATAATGGTTACTATGATGCATCTTAAGAGTCATTTTAACAAAAGAGTTCCTTTACTCTGTCATCCTAGTAACAACAGTTTTGCAAATGCTTTATGAAATAGAAAACACAATTAGTTAATTTTTTTTGTTAACTACTACCCTCTCCCCCCAACCAAAACAAAACATTATCCTCAATATTCTAAGGTAGAAAGATAGAGTATAAAAAACATCACCTGAAATAACGAACACTAATAAACCTGAAACACACTTAAAAAAATATAAGAAAGAACAAAACACAATATTAAAACCAAAAAACACAAAGATTCATAAATGAAGGCTCAAATCCAATCTGAGCTTTTTATGGTTTTCCTTAGATGACCAATTTATACGACTCATAGAGGGATCAATTATAGAAATGAAATATTGTAGTTGGTCAATCAATTGTTCAAAAGTAGTAGCAAAGATTATGATTTGTAGTGCCAAAGATGTTAAAAATTCTTGTTCCACAGCATGATCAAGAAATGACAACAACTTATCATAATAACTATTAACATTTAATAGACTTATGGGTTTATGGTGAATGTGTAGTTGGGCCCAAAAGAAAATATGAAAGATCTCTTCGAATATACCCAGACCACCTGGTAAGGCAATAAAGGCATGAGCGTGTTTAAATATTGCATTCATTCGATCAGACATTATAAAGACCTGTAGTTCCTCTCTATTTATTTTTTCAATGATGTCTTCTTGTGCTAAAGCTTTAGGGACGACCCTTAAAACTTAACTATCTCCTAAAAATGCAGTTATTAACACACCTCCTATTAACCCAAGACTGTCTCCTCCATACATTAAATGAATCTTTCTCTCAACTAACATCTGACCCAAGATAATTTGTTGATTCTAAAAACTCCTTTTCTTTTCCAAGACTAGATCTACCAAAAACACAAACATTTCTTATGTGATGACTTGAGAAACTTGTCATATCTACACACTTTTATATTTGTTGAATGTATGGGTTGAGTAGAAATAAAAGGAAGAAAGAGAGAATTTTATAGATAAGAAATTAAAAAGGCAATCATACCACATATATGTAAACCAACTAAAGTCTCTCTCTCTTTTTATTTATTTATTTATTTTTGAAAAAGCATGTGTATGTGCAGGTAGTTGTGATTGTAGCTTACGTTTTCCCTTGGTTTTACGTCCAATAACAACTTAAACACTCTCTATAGGACAGGGATAGGCTTCCCATCCAGTTTTCTTAAAAACTAGCAAATAGAGTATTTTTTTAGTCAAATTCTCAAGACTATGCCAAGCACTTTCTTTATGAAAAAGAGTTCATAAGTCATGAATTGCACGATGTATATATCCAATATGATGAGACTTAAGAGTCAATAGAAGATTATCTAAAGACTCTTTGTGTTTTGAAATAAATCCTAACTTTTGACAATTTTCACAGGTTTTGCAGAATGCATGTGAATTCTTGAACATGGTTGGCCAATAAAATTAACTTTGTAAGATTTGACAGTCATTTTTTTTTATGAGAAATGACTCCCACATGCCTCAGAGTGACAACATTTAATGACACTACTTACCTCATTGTCGGGAATGCAACTTTAAAATATTTGATCAAGACAATATTTAAATAAGGGTCATCCCAATAAAAGTTTTCCACATCGCTCAAAAACTTTCTTTTATCTTAGTTATCCGAATGAGCTGGAAAAAATCCTGAAGTAAGAAAATTCATATTTTTAGCAAATCAAGGCATTGAACTAGGAGAAAGTAAAGATTCAACAAGAAAGTAATCATCGATTGGTGTGATGTTGAATGTTGAATCTATTGCTAATTTTGACAAATGATTTGCGACAATATTTTTAGTACCTTTTTCATCTTTCATTTCTTCCTGTTTGAAAGTTTCAAAGATTTCACAATCATGATTAACTTCCCTCTATTTGGTCATGGCATGAGAAAATGAAACTAATGGTGGGGAATCAGTCTTTTCCTTGCAATATTCAAATTCAACCCCTTCCTTACCCTTAGAGATTAACTCATCATCTTTCTCGTAAGATTCAAGAGTGGGTTTTTCAAAAACCATATCACTGCAAAGATTGATGACTGATTTAACTTGATACATGTGTTGACTTCCACAAGTACTTGCATTTGCATTGTATTGCCCCTTTGGATTTTGCTGTGGTTAAGATGGAAACTTACCATTCTCCTGAAAATTGAAAGCAAATATGAATTTTGCAAGAGTATCTTTAAAAAATGTTATACTTTGAGTAAGTTGAATGTTGATTGTCTATTGCTTTTCAATGAATGCATACAAAGTTTCCTCAAAATTTCTTCTAAGAGGTGGAACATAAGGAGGTGCATATCCGTAAGAGTTTTAAAAATTATGATGTGCTTGAAATGGTGCTTTTGAAGTTGGTGCACTATTATTAGCACTCTTCCAACTGAAATTAAGGTGATTTCTTCAACCAGGATTGTATGTTTGTGAGTATGGGTTATGATGGAACCTTTGGAAACTGTTTTAAACATGGGCTTGTTCATGAAGACATTCCTTAAAAGAAGATAAAGTTGGACAGTCATTCGTTAAGTGTTTATTTATTTCGCAGATTTGATACACTATGTCTTAAACATATTTTAATTTACCACTCTTATTCAATTCTAATGCCTCGACATTTTTAGCTAAAGATGCAAACTTGGCTTAGAGGTCATGATCTTTCCTAAGGTTGTACATACCTCCACTAAATGTATGAGGTTAAGTTTTCCTTAGTGCTTCATAAGTACCTACAGTCTCCCAATTTTGAGTATTTTCAGCTAATAAGTCTAAATACTTCATTACTTTATCAGGTTCTTTATCTTCAGAAGTTTCATTGCACATCAATTCAACCATTTACCTATCTCTAGGTCTTAACCCTTCATAAAAATGTAAAACCAATCTATATGTTTCAAAACCATGATGAGGGTAAATATTAAACAAGTCTCGATATCTATCCCAATATTGGTAAAATGTTTCTCTTTTTTTGAGTGAAAGTAATGATTTGTCTTTTGAAAGAGTTTGTTCTATGATATGGGAAAAACTTCTTTAAAAACTATTATTACATTTCATCTCAAGCACGAATGAATCCAGGTCTCAAATTTTATAGTCATGTTTTAGCTTTATCTTTTAATAAAAAAAGAAAAAAGCTATAATCTAATGGTGTTCATGCTACAATTTGAGTCAGTATACATGTTGCAGATCTCAAATTCCTTTAAATACAAGTATGAATTTTCTAAATCTAAGCCATGAAAAGAAGGAAAAGGTCGAATATTTATAGCTTAAAATTAAAATAAGATGCATCAGGAGGGAAAACTATGCATGATAGTGCACTTGTTCTTATGGGATTCATGTGGTCTCTAAGTGTTCTAATATGGTTATTCTCATTATTCTCATTATGAAGTGATTGATTATCTTCTTTGGCCATATTTTCTGAAAATGATGAGGATTCCCTACGAAGTCTACCACTTAATGTATGTGACCACACTCTCATGCACATGTAGGAGTAGAATGAAAGGAAGAAGAAAATAAAATAAGGAGAAACAAAACAAAAAAAAATAAAGTTATATATAAGAAAAGTGACAAGAGAAAATAAAATAAATACTATAATTTGTATAAGAACTTACCTCCCTAGCAATTGCGCCAAAAACTTGATACAACTAAAAGATTGATGTCTTCTTTCAAGTGTAGGAGTGTCAACATAATAAGTAACACAACAAGACCGAGGTCGAACCACATCGAGGTTAATTGTCTAAATTATAAACAACAATAATATAACAACAAAAATAATAATACTACTAATACTACTAATAATAGCAATAATAATAATAATAATAATAATAATAATAATAATAATAATAGTAGTAGTAGTAGTAGTAGTAGAAGAAGAAGAAGAAGAAGAAGAAAAACAAAAAAGAAGTTGATGAGAACTTTGAGATGGAAAATTAACGTAAAGATTAAATAATGATAACAATAAATGTCAAGGTTAGAGGATCCACTAATGGTATGCCAAATAAGTATAGTATAAACTCTTATTATTCAATTGGAAATCACACACAAAGGAGGTTCCAATCAAATTATAAATTGTTAACATGATTACATTAGTTACCTTATTTGATTAATATTAATTCTTGTAACTGCTGTCAGGCATTCATGATTATAACTTATGTTAACAACAAATCAAGTTCATTTCATAGCACAGGTATCGGTTATAACATACAGTATAGGTTATGAAAGTGTCAAGCATTTGTTGTACCAAGTGTTATACAACATAAATATAGATTAGTCATTTAACAAGCAAAGTATTAAAAAGTAAACAAGATAACAAATACAAAACATGTTAGTATCAAACATTAAAGTCCATGTTAAGTTTACACTATATTTATTCTTATACTATTAGTGTAACCTTTTAACCTTGACATGATAAACTTAGCTAAACATAATGAAAGAGAAAAATATAAATAAATAAGGTAAAAACATAAATAATATAAAATTTAACTAAGTAAAGGAAAGGAAATGAAAGATATAAACAAGATAGTAATGAAAATAAAATTTAAGCATTACAAAAATACAAAGAGAGAAAGCAAAAGCATGATTTTAATCTGTAAACCAAGATGTCTAAATGTCTCCTTTTATAGGCCAAAATTGAGAACTATTGATTTGGTGACTAATTGATGAGTGGATGGTCAACTCTTGACTTGGTTATAATCTTTATCTTCTCTTATCTGCCCAAAATGTTATTAATAACTTTAGAATTGGAACCACTTGAAACATGAAAGTTTTAGGAAATTATCTCAGCTTTCCAGAAAAAAAATGAAGTCATTTGGACTTTTAAAACTCCAAATATGGGCCAAACACTGAACAGTGTTCGGGTCGTAGGATAGATTCAGACTTCTTTATTGTTGCTACAATTTGGTCTTGAAAATGACCGTTTTAAACCTTGAGGTTTATGAAAGTTGTAGGCCTATCTCTTACCTTTCCATCCATATAAAGTAGACCTAAATTCGAGATCTACACCTCCAGATATGACCCAATTACTAAATAATATTCCGGTTTGGGCTGCACCAGCATCTCTTTTCTAAGTTTGGTCATCTCTTTGTCCTTTCAATTTCAATTCTTAAACTCATCAATCAATCTTTTTATTTATGTGATAGGCCTGCATTTAAAATAAATATTTACCATAAATTAAAGGTATCTTATATTATTAGATATGTTATTATAAAATATACTTTAGTTAAGAAGTTATTGATACTTCAAGTGCAAAATAATAATATAAAACTGATTAGTACTTAAAAGTGCATTTTTATCATGGTTTTATATCATCATTTTGCACTTGAAGTATCAATAACTCCTTAACTAAAATATGTTTTATAATAATGTATCTAATAATATAAGATACCTACAATTTGTGGTAAATGTCTATTTTTAATGCAGGCCTATCACATAAATGAAAGGATTGATTGATGACTTGAAGAACTTAAATTGCAAGGATAAAGAGATGGCCAAACTTAGAAAAGAGATGTCGGTGCAATCCAAACCGGAACATTGTTCGGTAATTGGGTCATATCTGGAGCTATATATCTCAGATTTAGGTCCACTTTATATGGATGGACAGGTAAGACATAGGCCTACAACTTTCATATGGAGCTCAAGATCTAAAAAGGCCATTATCAAGTCTAAATTGTAGCAACAACAAATAAGCCCGAATCTGTCTTCCAGCCCGAGCACTGTTCGGTATTTTGGCCATATCTGGAGTTCTAGAAGTCCAAATGAGCTGAATTGTTTACACAAGAAAGCTGAGACAATTGCCTACAACTTTCATGTTTGCAACTAGCTCCAATTTTGACGTTATCAATGACGTTTTGGGCAGACAAGAGAAGATAAGGATTGTCACCAAGTCAAAAGTTGGCCACCCACTTATCAATTAGTCATCAAATCAATAGTTCCCAATTTTGGCCTATAAAAGGAGGTATTTGCCAATCATTTAGGGATCTTAGCTATCAGATCAAGGTCATGCTCTTCCTTTCTCTCTTTGTATTCTTTGTGATGTTTATGCTTTGCTTCCATTAATATCTAGTTTATGCGGTACTTTTCCCTTCCTTTACTTAGTTAACTTTTATGTTCTTATTTTGTTTATCTATTTTGCTTTCTTTTATTATGTCTAGCTAAGTTAATTATGTCAAGGTGAAAAGGCTACACTAATGGTGTGAGAATAAGTATAATGTAAACTTAATATGGACTTTAATGTTTGATACTAACATTAAACTTAATATGGACTTTAATGTTTGATACTAACATGTTTTATATTTGTTATCTTGTTCACTCTTTAATACTTTGCTTGTTAAATGACTAATCTTTATTTATGTTGTATAACACTTGGTATAACAAATGCTTAGCACTTTCATAGCCCATAATGTATGGTATAACCGACATCTGAGCTATGAAAGGAACTTGATTTGTTGTTAACATAAGTTATAATCATGAATGCTTGACGAGATTTACAAGTATTAGCATTAATTGAATAAGATGACTAATGTAATCATGTTAACAATATATAATCTGATTGGAACCTCCTTTGTGTGTGGTTTCCAATTCAATAATAAGAGTTTATACTATACTTGTTTGATATACCATTAGTGGAACCTCTAACCTTGACATTTGTTATTAATATTGCTTAATCCTTACATTAATTTTCCATCTCCAAGTTCTCATCATCTTCTTCTTCTTCTCTTTCTTTATTACTACTACTACTACTACTACTACTACTACTACGTTGTTGTTGTTGTTGTTGTTGTTGTTGTTGTTGTTGTTGTTGTTGTTGTTGTTGTTGTTGTTGTTGTTGTTGTTGTTGTTGTTGTTGTTATTATTATTATTATTATTATTATTGTTGTTGTTGTTGTTGTTGTTGTTGTTGTTGTTGTTATTGTTGTTGTTGTTATTGTTATTGTTATTGTTGTTGTATTATTGTTATTTATAATTTGTACAATTAACCTCCTTGTGGTTCGACCCCGGTCTTGCAGGGTTATTTATTACTTCGACACTCCTGCACTTGGGAGAAGACATCAATCTTTCAGTCGTGTCAGTTAACATGGTTACATTAGTCATCTTATTCGATTAATGTAGTACTTGTAAATCTCATCAAGCATTCATGATTATAACTTATGTTAACAACAAATCAAGTTGCATTCATAGCTAAGGTGTTGGTTATACCATACAGTATGAACTATGAAAGTGCCAAGCATTTGTTGTACCAAGTGTTATACAACATAAATCAAGATTAGTCATTTAACAAGCAAAGTATTAAAGAGTGAACAAGATAACAAATACAAAACATGTTAGTATCAAATATTAGAGTCCATATTCAGTTTACACTATACTTATTCTTACACCATTAGTGTAACCTTTTCACTTTGACATAATAAACTTACCTAGACATAATGAAAGAAAGAAACATAAATAAACAAAATAAGAACATAAATAAGATAAAAGTTAACTAAGTAAAGGAAAGGAAATGAAAGGCATAAACTTGATGTTAATGAAAGCAAAGCATAAGCATTACAAAAAATACAAAGAGAGAAAGGAAGAGCATGATCTTGATCTGGAAACCAAGATGCCTAAATGCATAGCAAATGCCTCCTGTTATAGGCCAAAATTGGGAACTATTGATTTGATGACTAATTGATAAGTGGGTGGCCAACTCTTAACTTGGTGACAATCTTTATCTTCTTTTGTTTGCCTAAAACATCATTAATAACGTCAAAATTGGAGCCACTCGAAACATGAAAGTTGTAGGAAATTGTCTCAGCTATCTTGTGCAAAAAATTCAGCTCATTTGGACTTCTAGAACTCCAGATATGGCCAAAATCCTAAACAGTGCTCGGGCTGGAGGACAGATTCATGCTTCTTTTTTGTTGCTACAATTTGGACTTGAAAATGGCCTTTCTAGATCTTGGGCTCTATATAAAAGTTATAAGCCTATGTCTTACCTTTCCATCCATATAAAGTAGACCTAAATCTAAGATCTATAGCTCCAGATATGACCCAATTACCGAACAGTGTTCTGGTTTGGATTGCACCTACATCTCTTTTCTAATTTTGGTCATCTCTTTGCCCTTACAATTTAAGTTCTTAAAGTCATCAATCAATCCTTTCATTTATGTGATAGGCCTGCATTTAAAATGAATATTTACCACAAATTAAAGGTATCTTGTATTATTAGATATATTATTATAAAACATGCTTTAGTTAAGGAGTTATTGATACTTCAAGTGCAAAATGATAATATAAAACCATGATAAAAATGCACTTTTAAGTACTAATCAACTAACATATCTAATAATATAAGATACCTTTAATTTCTGGTAAATATTCATCTTAAATGCAAGTCTATCATATAAATGAAAGGATTGATTGATGAGTTTAAGTAATGAAATTGAAAGGATAAAGAGATGGCCAAACTTATAAAAGAGATGCTAGTGTAGTCCAAACTGGAACATTGTTTGATAATTAGGTCATATCTGGAGCTATAAATCTCAGATTTAAGTCTGTTTTATATGGATAGAAAGGTAAAACATAGATCTATAACTTTTATATGGATACCAAATTTAAAAAGGCTGTTTTCAAGTCCAAATTATAGTAACAATGAAGAAGTTCAAATCTGTCTTGTAACCCAGACATTATTTAATGTTCAATCTGTCTTGTAACCCAGACACTATTTAATGTTCAACCTATATCTTGAGTTCTAGAAGTCCAAATGACTTAATTTTTTTCTTGGAAAGCTGAGACAATTTCCTAGAATATTTATGTGGAGGTCTGTTTCAAATTTTAATGTTATCAATGATGTTTTATTCAGATAATAAGATAAGGATTGTTACCAAGTCAAGATGTGGTCACTCATTTATCAATTAGTCATCAAATTAATATTTCCTAATTTTAGCCTATAAAAGGAGGCATTTGTCATGTATTTAGGCATCCTAGTTTCCAAATTAAGATCATGCTCTTACTTTCTCTCTTTGTATTTTTGTAATGCTTAAGTTTTGTTTTTATTAGTATCTTGTTTATGTCTTTCAATTCTTTTCCTTTACTTAGTTAACTTTTATCTTATTTATGTTTTTATCTTGTTTATTTATGTTTCTCTCTTTCATTATCTTTAACTAAGTTTATTATGTCAAGATGAAAAGGTTACACTAATTGTATAAGAATAAGTACAGTGTAAATTTAACATGGACTTTAATGTGTGATACTAACATATTTTGTATTTATTATCTTGTACACTCTTTAATACTTTGCTTGTTACATGACTAAATTAGATTTATATTATATAACACTTGATACAATAAATGCTTGACACCTTTATAGCACAAACCGTAGGGTATAACCAATACATATGCTATGAAAGGAACTTGATTTGTTGCTAACATAAGTTATAATCATTAATGCCTGACAACATTTACAAGTATTAGTACTATTCAAATAGGATAACTAATGTAATCATGTTAACAATTTATAATATAATTGGAACCTTCTTTGTGTATGATTTCTATTTGAGTAACAAGAGTTTATACTATACTTATTTGAAATATCATTAGTGGATCCTCTAACCTTGACATTTATTGTTATCATTGTCTAATCCTTACATTGATCTTTTATCTCATAGTTCTCATCAACTTCTTCTTCTTCTTCTTCTTCTTCTTCTTCTTCTTCTTCTTCTTTTATTATTATTACTATTTTTATTATTTTTATTATTATTATTATTTCTATTGTTGTTATTATTGTTATTTATAATTTATACAACTAACCTCCTTGTAGTTCGACCTTGGTCTTGTCGGGTTATTTATTACTTTGACACTCCTGCACTTGGGAAAAGACATTAATATTTTAGTCGTGTTAGCAATATTGCTCAACCACTTACCAATCCGCTAAAAAAGAACAAATTTGGATGGTATGAAGTAGTTGAAGCTATTTTCGTCACTATAAAACAAGCTATAACAACCACTTTTGTATTAGTCATGCCTAATTTCAATGAAGCTTTCACTATCAAGAGCAATGGATCTAAAGATAGCATTAGAGCAGTCTTAGTCCAACAAGGCAAACCAGTGGCGTACATAAGCAGGGTTCTCGGAATGACCAAGAAATCATGGTTGATATATGCTAAGGAAATGTTGGCTATCTTAGAGGTTATATGATTGTGGCGACCATATCTTCTCGGCAAAAAATTATATATTCAGACCGATCAATGAAGTCTCAAATATTTTGTGGAACAGAGAATAGCAATTCCAAAGCAACAAAAATGGGGTGCTAAGCTATTGGGCTATGACTATGAAATCATTTACCGTTTGGGCTATGAGAACTCTATAGTAGATGCTCTTTTAAAGAAGCAAGGTTGTCCCATTATTCACCATATTTTTACTTCGCAGGTTAGTGTATGGCAAGAAATTAAAGCAACCTTACAACAAGATCTATACATTCATTCAATGGGTCGTGTGACTACTGAACAACATGATGGTTCATTTACATGGCATAACGGGCTATTACTATACAAGAGGAGGGTCGTCATTCCGAATGATGCAACTTTACGAGCTACACTGCTACACAAAATGCATAACACCAAGGTGGAGGTCATTCAGGATCTTATGTACATTTAAAAAGGTTGGCCAACAGTTCTACTAGCCTAGCATGCATAAAGCAGTGTAGAACTATATTAAGGAGTGTGAGATTTGCCAGAAGACAAAAGCTGAGACATTAGCTCCAGCTAGACTTCTTCAACCACTATTGATTCCATGTCAAGTATAGGACGACACACCTTAGATTTTATTAAAGAATTATCGGTCTCATAAGGAAGGGATACCATCATGGTAATTGTCGATAGGCTTAGTAAATTTGCTCATTTTCTCACTTTACACCACCTATTTATTGTAAAAACTATGGTAGAAAAATTTATTGAAGGCATTATCAAGCTCTATTGAATGCCCAAATCGATTGTTAGTGATTGGGACCCCATTTTCATCAGCCGCTTCTGGCAAGAGTTTTTCAAGATGTCCAGTACCAACCTTCGGCTCAATTCAGCATATTACCCACAGACAGATGGCCAGATATAGGTCATCAATCGTTGCGTTGAGCAATATTTATGATGTTTTGTTCATTAGTGGCCAAAATAGTGGTTTTCCTATTTACCTTGGGCGGAGTACTAGTATAATACTACCTACCATATTTCAACCGGGATGACACCATTTTGCATGTTGTATGGATGTTTACCACCATCCATCCAGTGTACAATGAAGGCTTGACATCAATGCATAAAGTCGACCAACAACTCAAAAGCTGTGATGAATTGCTCTGCCAATTGAAGGCCCACTTAGCAAAATCAATAAATCACATGAAATAGATGGCTGACCAAAAGAGAAGGGATATAATGTTTCAAATTGGTGATTGGGTACTTCTCAAATTGCATCTATATCGCCAACAAACAGTCTTCAAGCGGGTCCATTAGAAACTTGCTACTCGTTATTATAGGCCATGTCAAATTGTAGATGACATGACTAAAAGGTTGATGTCTTCTCCCAAGTGCAGGAGTGTCGAAGTAATAAATAACCCGACAAGACCGGGGTCGAACCACAGGGAGGTTAATTGTACAAATTATAAACAACAATTATAAGTAACAATAGTAGCAATAATAACAACAACAATAACAACAACTATAATAATAATAATAATAATAATAATAATAATAATAATAATAATAGTAATAGTAATAGTAATAGTACTAGTAATAATAATAATAATGAAAAAGAAGGAGAAGAAGAAGATGAGAACTTTGAGATGGAATATTAATGTAACGATTAAACAATAATAATAACAAATGTGAAGGTTAGAGATTCCACTAATGATATGTCAAACAAGTATAATATAAACTCTTATTATTCAATTGGAAACCACACATAAAGGAGGTTCCAATGAGATTATAAATTGTTAACATAATTACATTAGTCATCTTATTCGGTTCCAATCAGATTATATATTGTTAACATGATTACATTAGTCATCTTATTCAATTAATGCTAATACTTGTAAATCTCGTCAAGCATTCATGATTATAACTTATGTTAACAACAAATCAAGTTTCTTTCATAGCTCAGGTGTCGGTTATACCATACATTATGGGCTATGAAAGTGCCAAGCATTTGTTGTACCAAGTGTTATACAACATAAATCAAGATTAGTCATTTAACAAGCAAAGTATTAAAGAGTGAACAAGATAACAAATATAAAACATGTTAGTATCAAACATTAAAGTCCATATTAAGTTTACATTATACTTATTCTCACACCATTAGTGTAACCTTTTCACCTTGACATAATTAACTTAGCTAGACATAATGAAAGAAAGCAAAATAGATAAACAAAATAAGAACATAAAAGCTAACTAAGTAAAGGAAAGGAAATGAAAGGCATAAACTTGATATTAATGAAAGCAAAGCATAAACATTACAAAAAATACAAAGAGAGAAAAGAAGAGCATGATCTTGATCTGGAAACCAAGATGCCTAAATGCATGGGAAATGCCTCCTTTTATAGGCCAAAATTGGAAACTATTGATTTGATGACTAATTGATAAGTGGGTGGCCAACTTTTGACCGAGTGACAATCCTTCATGGCAATTGGCTGCCCAAAACGTCATTGATAACGTCAAACCTGGAGCCAGTTGCAAACATGAAAGTTGTAGGCAATTGTCTCAGATTTCTTGTGTAAAAACTTCAGCTCATTTCGACTTCTAGAACTCCAGGTCTGGCCAAAATACCGAACAGTGCTCGGGCTGGAAGACAGATTCGGGCTTCTTTGTTGTTGCTACAATTTGGACTTGATAATCGCCTTTTTAGATCTTGGGCTCCATATAAAAGTTGTAGGCCTATGTCTTACCTTTCATCCATATAAATTGGACCTAAATCTGAGATCTGTAGCTCCATATATAACCCAATTACCGAACAGTGTTCCGGTTTGGATTGCACCGACATCTCTTCTCTAAGTTTGACCATCTCTTTATCCATGCAATTTAAGTTCTTCAAGTCATCAATCAATCCTTTCATTTTTTTGATAGACATGGAAAAAAAATAAACATTTAACACAAATTATAGGTATCTTATATTATTAGATACATTATTATAAAACATATTTTAGCTAAGGCGGTGTTGAGGATTCAAGTGCAAATTGATGATATAAAACCATGATAAAAATGCACTTTTAAGTACTAATCAGTAGACAAAATTGGACCAGTCGCCTATAGATTGAAGTTACCAGAGAAAGCACGCATTCATCTAGTATTTCATGTCTCCCTACTAAAAAGTTACCAGACCAAAGAAAGCATTGTTGAGCCACGGTCAGTTGATATACCACCTGTTACCGCTGACGGAGAACTCATTTTAGAATCATAGATTATTTTAGATTATCATTGGCTCAAATAAGGAAACCATTTTGTTGTTGAAAGCTTAGTACAATGGAACCAACAAATCAGCTATGAGAGCTGTTCCCCATTCTAAACCTTGAGGACAGGTTTTTCTTGATAAGGGAGGTGTTGATAGGCCATGACGCTCATTGACATGACCAAGAGATAGATATCTTCTCCCAAGTTCAGGAGTGTCGAAGTAATAAATAACCTGACAAGACCAAAGTTGAATCACAAGGAGGTTAATTGTATAAATTATAAATAACAGCAATACAACAACAACAAGAATAATAGTAGTAGTAATAATACTAATACTGGTAGTAATAATAATAATATTAATAATAGTAATACTAATAATAATAGTAGTAGTAGTAGTAGAAGAAGAAAAAGTTGATGAAAACTTTGAGATGGAAGATCAATGTAAGGATTAAACAATGACAACAACAAATGTCAAGGTTAGAGGATCCACTAATGGTATTTCAAACAAGTATATTATGAACTCTTATTACTCAAATGGAAACCACACACAAAGAAGGTTTCAATTAGATTATAAATTGTTAACATAAGCACATAGTTATCTTATTCGAATAAAACTAATACTTGTAAATGTTGTCAGGTATTCATGATTATAACTTATGTTAACAACAAATCAAGTTCCTTTCATAGCACAAGTGTCAGTTATACCATACAGTTTGTGCTATGAAAGTGTCAAGTATTTGTTGTACCTAATGTTATACAACATAAATCTAGATTAGTCATTTAACAAGCAAAGTATTAATGAGTGAACAAGATAACAAATACAAAACATGTTAGTATCAAACATTAAAGTTCATGTTACGTTTACACTATACTTATTCTTACACCATTAGTGTAACATTTTCACCTTGACATAATAAACTTAACTAAACATATTGAAAGAGAGAAACATAAATAAACTAGAAAAGAATATAAATAAGATAAAAGTTAACTAAGTAAAGGAAAGGAATTGAAAGGCACAAACAAGATATTAATGAAAACAAAACTTAAGCATTACAAAAATACAAAGAGAGAAAGTAAAAGCATGATCTTGATTTGGAGACCAAGATACCTAAATGCATGGCAAATGCCTCCTTTATAGGCTAAAATTAAGAACTATTGATTTGATAACTAATTAATGAGTGGGTGGCCAACTCTTGACTTGGTGACAATCCTTATCTTCTATTGTCTAAATAAAATGTAATTGATAACGTCAGAATTTGAACTAGACCTCTACATAAAAGTTGTAGAAAATTGTCTTAGCTTTCTAGTTAAAAAAATTGAGGTCATTTTAACTTCTAGAACTTAAGATAGGGGCTGAACACTGAACAGTATCTGAGCTACAAGATAGATTCAGACTTCTTCATTATTGCTACAATTTGAACTTGAAAACGGCCTTATTAAAACCAGACCTCCACATGAAAGTTATAGGCCTATGTCTTACCTTTCCATTCATATAAAGTTGACCTAAATATGAGATCTACAACTTCATATATGACCCAATTATCGAACAGTTTTCCAGTTTGGACTACACCAACATCTCTTTTCTAATTTTGGTCATGTTTTTGTCCTTTCAATTCCAATACTTAAACTCATCAATCAATCCTTTTATTTATGTGATAGGCCTGCATTTAAGTGAACATTTACCATAAATTAAAGATATCTTATATTATTAGATATGTCATTATAAAATATGTTTTAGTTAAGGAGTTATTAATACTTCAAGTGCAAAATAATAATATAAAACCTTGATAAAAATATACTTTTAAATACTAATCACTCAAATAACCTTAAACTAAATTCTAAATATTTAGAATGCATATTAGCACGTATAAGATTGTGCATGCAGCTTGCATGCACATAGATGGCAAGTATAAGAGATCGTGCATGCAGGTTGCTTGTAGTTGATGAAACCATTAAACACGTGGGATATCCTGGGAGGAGTTTACGCGCAACTGGGATTTCAGTAGTTGCATTATTTTCATCACTTTTTTTTCACGCAGTTATATTTAGTTTATATTATACGTGGTCTTGCTATTCAAGCAGCCACAGTTGTTATTAATGGATAATCAATTATTATTTAAAACTACGATACTTTCTCGTCAGAAGAGAAAACAATTCATTTATTCCTATATTATTTGTGTTGGGATCTATCAGTAACCCGGGGCTTTCACCCAACCGAACAGAGTCGAACCTTCACTGCGTTTCCTGGGCTCACTTCACTTGCTTGACACACTTTACCTCTACTCACCTTTTTGAATTCTAACCTTGACCAGCCATGACAAGGCTGAATGGATTAGAATGGGGCAGCTTGCTCTGACCAAAACTCCACTTTTTGGTCTATCCATGGAGCGTATGAATTTCCTGGATTGTAGATAGACCAAAAGAGCGGGTTGCTGCTAAGGCTTTTAGGTGTTGCTGGGAAGCCTAGGATGCTAGATCTAGAGTGGAAATTGAACAATAAAGATTGAAAGATGGGGGTGTCTGATTGTCTGTATGATTATGTCTCCAAGGGCAAGGGGAGGGTGCAGTCGTGCGGGTGTGTGGCTCTAGAGTTACTGCCTTGCAAAAGCTTTTTTTATATATTTATAGTACCTGTTTTTATTTGTAATCAACTAGTTCGGTTTGGCTGGGGTTTAATCAATTTTAATATTACAAATCCAAAACCAAACCGTGCTAGAAGTGTTTTTAAATATTCTAATTGGTTTGATAAGTTTTTTTTTATTTGGTTTTATCAATTAATTTTTTTCTGATTTTATTAATTTAATTAGTTTATTAATTTTTTTACTTACGCGTACTTGCTGCTAGTAATACATTGCTGCTAATGCCAAGGTGAACGAAATTTCTACTTCAGTAATGGAAGAAACAAGCAACCCGTCCTAAATGCCATTCTTAGCTTTCCAAAACTTGCAAGGTCTGAAGAGACTGCATCTAATGGAATACTACCATCAGTCCATTTCTTCTCATGCACACCGAATCCAAGAGTTGCACAGGTTGGCGTCCCCTTTTCTAGAAACCCTTCCGGTGAACTAGGTTTTGTGACATGGGTTCTGTCCGAGAAGAAAGATCTCAGAGATAAATGGCGGTGAATTCGTTTCTCGATGGTCCCTGTACCCTAACAGTTTTCTTTCTTGTTTATTTTACACTTCGAGTTACTTTCAGTGGAATCAGATTAGGAGGTTCACTCCGAACTTGTAATGTTAATTTTGTGGCATTTCCTTCTAATGGCATTTGGTACTTGCCATTAAGGAAAGTTGATGGACCAAAAGTAGTTTGGAAAAAATCATTCCATGTAGCAAACACGAATTCATGACTCTATTATAGACACCGAACCAGGCCCGAGAAAGCGAAAACTCGTATATCAAAACATAGACCATCAAAATGATGTTTCCGTAGGTTTTAATCCTAAACTTAACGAAATGTTGTATTGCAGGACATTCTGCCATAGAAGGCACAGTTTTTCAGGACTCCAATTAAAAATTTCAAGAAATTTCATCTTGTGAAGTCAGAATTCCATTATCTCATCGTTAAAAGAATTGGATGAACTAAGCGAAGCCTCTGTTTTGCCTAATTGAATCAACTAAAAATAATCAAACTCAGAATTGAAAGCTCAGTAGAACTAGCAAGATTTTGAAGGCATTTAATCAAACTAACGAAAATGTTCAGTAGTCTAACAAATACTGCAACATTGATAGATTAAAAAAATATAATATCTTCAACATAAGCTTAATCATAGTGTCATTTCTTCAAACAGAAAAACCTAAGATAGGACATTACTCAGTCCACAAAATCGCTTGCGGATCCGGTTTCTTCTTTGCCTCACCCTTCTCTTTGGGCTCCCCTTGACCCACCACAGCTGGCATCACATCCCAGCTCTTCCTACTACTCTTTGCAGACCTAACAAGCGCCTCCGAAACTTTTAAAATCCCAGCGACAACATTTGAAGTCTTCATTCCAGCAGAATCCAACACAGCAGGCGACAGCTTCACTCCAGAAAGCCTCCTCCCAGGAGAAAGTGAAGCCCTTCGAGAATTGGGAAAAGGCTGCTTCCTCCCACTCGGAGACGACTTCCTATACCTGGACGGAACAATAATAGCTGGCTCCCTTGCAAATTTCCTGCTTTCCTCCTTGGCAGGCACCGAGCTCGGAACCGCACATTATGAACGCACTGGAGATGCTGATCTTTTCCCTTTGACCACAGGAGAAGGATCCCTCTCAATCAAAGCAGCATTTTTCTTCCCAACAGAAACAGATCTCTCAGCCGCAGCAGTAGAAAAATCTCTGCGGAACCTTATCCGAACCAGTCTTGTCACCAATCTCATCCAACATCATCACATTATCTCGCGGTGCAAGCGCTTGTCTGGTAACTTTAGCAGTCACTTCACCTTTCTGATCGTTTCTTGGAAACTCCCCGCATTTTTTGTTGTTAGGTAAGTAGACAGGTTGAATCACATATCCTTTTTTCGAAGCTGAAATTCTGGCAGTGAGAGGTTCTGGAGTACCGCCAAAGGAGTAGTGTCAGTATGAAATGATCTTTATCTTATTTATTAGAGATAGAATAGTATTTTCAGTTTAATTTATATATATTTTATTTATATTTAAGTTAAGGTTAAGCATTTATAATATACAAATTATTCAGAATTTTAGCCTCCTTATTGTGTTTGATCTTAATTATTTTAACATGGTATCAGAGCTAGTTTTATGGAACAAGGCTTAATCCCGAACACAGCTTCGCGGATCCAACTGGAGTGAGATTTTATCTTTCGCTTCTGCAAAATTTGGTATTTCGTCAATTTCTGCAATTATTTTGGTATTTCATCTTCTCTTCAGCTTTTGCAATTTGGTATTTGCGTTCAGTTTCTGTAAATTTATTTTGTGTTGTGGAGTAATCGTATAGTAGTGAGAAGATATTTGTTTACTTTCTGAATTTCTACTCAATTTTTGCAATTTGGTATTTGGTTTTCCGCTGCCTTTGCATTCTAGTTTTCTGTGATTGTTGATTATGGCTACTGAAAAAGATGATTCATGACACGACTAAAAGATTGATGTCTTTTCCCAAGTGCAGGAGTGTCGAAGTAATAAATAACCCGGTAAGACCGGGGTCAACCATAGGGAGGTTAATTGTACAAATTATAAACGACAATAGTACAACAACAATAATAATAATAACAATAATAATAATAATAGTAATAACAATAATAACAACAATGACAATAACAATAATAACTATAATAACTATAATAATAATAATGATAATAATAATAATAGTAGTAGTAGTAGTAGTAATAATAATAATAATAATAATAATAATAATAATAAAGAAAGAGAAGAAGAAGAAGATGATGAGAACTTGGAGATGGAAAATTAATGTAAGGATTAAACAATAATAATAACAAATGTCAAGGTTAGAGGTTTCACTAATGATATGTCATCTAGGAAACAATAAAATTCATGACCTGCAACTCTTTCTAGAATTTGATCCATGAAAGGTAAAAGAAAATGATATTTTCTAGTCATTGAATTAAGTTTCCTATAGTCAATGTACATGTGCCAACCAGTAACAGTTCTAGTGGGAATTAACTCATTGTTCTCATTTGTTATCACAGTGACTCCAGACTTCTTGGGTACAACTTAGGTAGGACTTACTCATTTGCTGTCAGAAATAGGATAAATGATTTCATTATCTAGAAGTTTAATGACTTCATTTTTCACTACTTCTTTCATATTAGGATTTAGCCTTCGTTGCATTTCTCTAAAGGGTTTAGCATTTTCCTCTAAATAAATTCTATGTGTACAAATCAAAGGACTAATTCCTTTTATATCAGCTATGGTCCATCCTAATGTATTTTTGTGCATTTTCAAAGTTTGTAATAACTTACCTTTTTGATGTGCATTAAGTTTGGAAGAGATTATTACCGGAAAAGTTTCATTTTCTCCCAAAAATGAGTATTTGAGATTAGATGGCAATGGCTTCAAATCAGGTTTTGGTGGTTGAACACTTGAAGGTATGGACTTAATTGATCGTGGTGGCAATTCCTCAATTTGTGGCCTCCAATTACTTGTCTTTGATTCTTCTTGAAAATAAATCATTTCCAAATCATCAGATTCATCAATCTCAATTTCACTAGAAGTGGTTGGAAATTGATCATGAATTAATTTTTCAGTAAAGTCCACTTCTTATAAATCATTATCATCTCTAGGTTGCTTGCAAATGTTGAAAATATTCATCTCCAATGTCATGTTTCCAAATGATAGCTTCATCAGTCCATTCTTACAATTAATCAATGCATTAGAAGTTGCAAGAAATGGACGTCCTAAAATAACAGGAAATGAATTACATACTTCAACAAGTTGTGTGTCCAAGACAATAAAATACACAGGATAAGTGAATTTATCGACTTGTACTAACACATCTTCAATTATTCCTCTAGGCAATTTTATAGATCTATCGGCAAGTAAAAGAGTTATAGAAGTTGATTTTAACTCACCTAGATTGAGACTCTGAAAAACTGAATATGGAAGTAAATTCACACTAGCACCGAGATCAAATAAAGCTCTTTCAACTTAAAGCTCTCCAATAAAGCAAGAAATTGTAGGACAACTGGGGTCTTTATATTTCCCCGCATTATTGTTTTGAAGAATATCACTTACTTGTTCGGCTAGAAAGACGTTCTTTTTCACATTCAGTTTCCTCTTCACAATGCATAGATCTTTTAAAAATTTAGCATAGGAAGGAACCTGTTTAATAGCATCCAGCAAAGGTATATTGATCCTTACCTGTTTGAAAATTTCAAAAATTTTAGAGTTGTGATTGACTTTTCTTTGTTTGGTCATAGCTTGAGGAAATGGAAGTGCTGGCGGAGAATCAGTCTTTTCTTTGCAATTTTCATATTCAACCCCTTCCTTACCCTTAGAGACTAACTCATTATCTTTCTCATAAGGTTCAAGAGAGGGTTTTTCAATAACCTTACCACTGCATAGAGTAGTGACTGATTTGACTTGATCCATGTGTTGGCTTCCGGAACTACTTACATTTGCATTGTATTGCCCCTTGGGATTTTATTGTGGTTGAGATGGAAACTTACCTTTCTTTTAGAAATTGAGAGCAGATGTTAATTTTGCAAGAGTATCTTTAAAATCTGTCATGTTTTGAGCAAGTTGAGTATTAATTGTCTCTTGTTTTTCAATGAATGCATGCAATGTTTCCTCAAGATTTCTTCTA
The DNA here is from genome assembly GCF_000495115.2 of Populus euphratica. NCBI lineage: Eukaryota > Viridiplantae > Streptophyta > Magnoliopsida > Malpighiales > Salicaceae > Populus > Populus euphratica. The sequence goes on along the minus strand of NW_011500848.1, from coordinate 56,030 downwards.
GGAGGTGGAGCGTAAGGAGGTGCATATCCATGAGAATTTTGGAAATTATGGTGTGCTTGAAGCAGTGGTTGTGAAGTTTGTGCATTATTGTTCTCACTCTTCCAACTAAAATTTGGGTGATTTCTCCAACCAGGGTTGTATGTTTGGGAGTATGGGTTGTGGTTGGCCTTTTGGAAACTATTTAAAGCATGGGCTTGTTCATGGAGACATTCCTTAAAAGAAGGCAAGGTTGGACAATCGTTGGTTGAGTGTTCATTTGTTTCACAGATTTGACACATAATGTTTTCAACAGATTTTAATTGACCGCACCTATTAAATTCTAGTGCCTCGACTTTTCTAGCTAAAGATGCAAACTTGGCTTGAAGGTCATGATCTTCCCTAACGTTGTACATACCTCCACTAGATGTATAAGGTTGAGTTTTACTCGGTGCCTCATAAGTACCCGTGATGTCCCAATTTTGAGCATTTTCAGCTAACAAGTCTAAGTACTCCATTGCTTCATCAGGGTCTTTATCTTCAAAAGTTCCATTGCACATCAATTCAACCATTTGCCTATCTTTAGGTGTTAACCCTTCATAGAAATGTGAAACCAATCTCCATGTTTCAAAACCATGATGACGGCAAGTACTAAGCAAGTCTCGATACCTTTTATGATTAGTACTTAAAAGTGCATTTTGATCATGGTTTTATATCATCATTTTGCACTTGAAGTATCAATAACTCCTTAACTAAAGCATGTTTGATAATAATATATCTTTCAATCTAAGATACCTTTAATTTGTGGTAAATGTTCATTTTAAATGCAGGTCTATCACATAAATGAAAGGATTGATTGATGACTTTAAGAACTTAAATTGCAAGGATAAAGAGATGGCCAAACTTAGAAAACAGATGTCGGTGCAATCCAAACGGGAACACTGTTCGGTAATTGAGTCATATCTGGAGCTATATATCTCATATTTAGGTCCAATTTATATGGATGGAAAGGTAAGACATAGGCCTACAACTTTCATATGGAGCCCAAGATCTAAAAAGGGCATTTTCAAGTCCAAATTGTAGCAACAACAAAGAAGCCCGAATCTGTCTTCATTTGTGAATCTTTGTGTCTTTTGGTTTTATTATTGTGTTTTGTTGTTACTTTTATTTGTTTCTGTGTGTTTCAGGTTTGTTAGTGTTCGTTATTTCAGGTGATATCTTCTATGCTTTATCTTTTTACCTTTAAACATTGAGGACAATGTCTCGTTTTGGTTGGGGGGAGAGGGTAGTAGTTGATAAAAAAAAATTGTTTTTCATTTCATACAGCATGTGCATAATTGTTGTTACTAGGATAGCAGAGTAAATGAGCTCTTTTGTTAAAGTGACTCTTGAGACGCATCTTAGTAACCATTCTTAATAAGGTCTATCATAATACTTCTTGAAATATTCAGGTTTACAAACTCTCACATTGTTATCACTTAATTCTGCTCATATACTTATTTAACTTGTATTCTTAAACCTTAATTTACACACACACACTTTAACATATGATTGTGGGTTGCATATTGAATTATTACATTATTTATGTTCTTTTGTTAAAGGTAACACCTAAGGAAAAGGGATAGTATATAATTAAAAGAAAAAAAAGAAAAAAAAAGAAAAAAAATATTGATAATAAAAATGTAGATAAGTTTGGTTTTGTAACCTCCCTAACCTAAGCAATTAAGCCCGAAGGGGTGTTTTAACACCTAATACCCTAAAGTCAACTGACTTGGGAGCTATTGACCCAACGCTTGTTATATGGGTTGAGGAGAAAAGATTAAGGGAATCAAACATTGCACTATCTACATATCAGTATCTGCAACCCGAGTTATTAAGCTCGTAGGGGTGTCTTAACACCTAATGCCTTAAGACCAACTGGTCTAGGAGTCATTAGCTGAACGCTTGTTACATGGGTTAAAGATGCATGGTGTTTTAAATTATATGTATATATATTTAAAAAAAGAAGAAGAAAAAAAAAAAGAAGACAAAAATAATAATCCCAACCCAAGGAAGTTAACCTTAAACATTAGAACAAAAATTTTGTTTTCTTCCAAGAAAAGCCTCATAATTATGTGTTGATACATTGAGCACAAAAGAAAGGTTTATGAATATCTTGTTAAGAGGTATTGAGCAGATATATAAATTTAATGAGAGTTTGTTTATCTGGATAGATTAATGGAAGTTGAATGATGAATACCTTGCTTTGTGGAATTTGAAAATTGTTTTTCTATTTTAACGCTTTGATTACTAGGGACTAGTAATAAGCTGGTTGGGGGGTGTGATTAGTACTTAAAAGTGCATTTTATCATGGTTTTATATCATCATTTTGCACTTGGAGTATCAATAACTCCTTAACTAAAGCATGTTTTATAATAATATATCTAATAATATAAGATACCTTTAATTTGTGGTAAATGTTCATTTTAAATGCAGGCCTATTACATAAATGAAAGGATTGATTGATGACATTAAGAACCTAAATTGCAAGGGCAAAGAGATGACCAAAATTAGAAAAGAGATGTCGGTGCAATCCAAACCGGAACATTGTTCTGTAATTGGGTTATATCTTGAGCTATAGATCTCAGATTTAGGTCTACTTTATATGGATGGAAAGGTAAGACATAGGCCTGCAACTTTCATATGGAGCCCAAGATCTAAAAAGGCCATTTTCAAGTCCAAATTATTGCAACAACAAAGAAGCCCGAAGCTATCCTCCAGCCCGAACACTATTCAGTATTTTGGCCATATTTGGAGTTCTAGACGTCCAAATGAGCTGAAGTTTTTACACAAGAAATCTGAGACCATTTCCTACAACTTTCATGTTTTTGAGTGGCTCCAATTTTGACGTTATCAATGACGTTTTTGGCAGACAAGAGAGGATAAGGATTGTCACCAAGTCAAAAGTTGGCTACCCACTCATCAATTAGTCATCAAATCAATAGTTCCCAATTTTGGCCTATAAAAGGAGGCATTTGCCATGCATTTAGGCATCTTGGTCTCCAGATCAAGATCATGCTCTTGCTTTCTTTCTTTGTATTTTTTGTAATGTTTATGCTTTGCTTTTATTAATACCAAGTTTATGGCTTTCAAATCCTTTCCTTTACTTAGTTAACTCTTATCTTATTTATGTTCTTATTTTGTTTATTTATTTTTCTTTCTTTTATTATGTCTAGCTAAGTTTATTATGTCGAGGTGAAAAGGTTACACTAATGGTGTAAGAATAAGTATAGTGTAAACTTAATATGGACTTTAATGTTTGATACTAACATGTTTTGTATTTGTTATCTTGTTCACTCTTTAATACTTTGCTTGTTAAATGACTAATCTTGATTTGTGTTGTATAACAGTTGGTACAACAAATGCTTGGCACTTTCATAGCCCATACTGTATTGTATAACCGACACCTGAGCTATGAAAGGAACTTGATTTGTTGTTAACATAAGTTATAATCATGAATGCTTGACGAGATTTACAAGTATTAGCATTAATGGAATAAGATGACTAATGTAATCATGTTAACAATCTATAATCTAATTGGAACCTCCTTTGTGTGTGGTTTCCAATTGACTAATAAGAGTTTATACTATACTTGTTTGACATACCATTAGTGGATTCTCTAACCTTGATATTTATTGTTATTGTTGTTAAATCTTTACGTTAATATTTCATCTCAAAGTTCTCATCTTCTTCTTTTTCTTCTTCATTATTATTATTATTATTATTATTATTATTATTAGTATTAGTATTATCACTACTACTATTATTAGTACTATTATTATTATTATTGTTGTTGTTGTTGTTGTTGTTATTGTTATTGTACTATTGTCGTTTATAATTTGTACAATTAACCTACCTGTGGTTCGACCCC
>NW_011500848.1:30990-51052 GCF_000495115.2 Populus euphratica | reverse complement strand
TTGTTGTTATTGTTGTTGTTATTGTTGTTTTATAATTGTTGTTTTTAATTTTTACAATTAACCTCCCTGTGGTTCGACCTCGGTCTTGCCGGGTTATTTATTACTTCGACACTCCTGCACTTGGGAGAAGACATCAATCTTTTCGTCGTGTCACTCACCAAGAAATATGACCACCTATCAGCGGAGTACACGCAACTCAAAGCGTCTCAAGCACAACAAAAAGCGGAGTATGAACAACAAAAAGCGGCTTATGAACAACTTCGTGAAATGGTTATGAACATGGCAAATAGTGGAACATATGCGCCTAATCCTTTTTGGTCGTATAACCACTAGCCTCCTCCAGGATCTCCTCTTCCTCCTCCAGCTCCACCTTTAAATTAATTTGTAACAAATATTATTTAACTTTAAAACTTCATTTAATATTTTTTTTGAAACATATTCAGTTTCTAATGAATATTATTTAACTTTGTTTTTTTTTGTTTAATATAAATTTTATTTGCATAATTGGTTTTTATTACAATTAATTTATATAGTTTTATATTATATATCCTAAATAATTTTTTAAAAACAAATTTAGAAAGAAACAATTACCAATGATTTTACCGACGGATTCATTCGGTTAGTATTTTAAACATTCACTGACCGACTTGCCGACGGAATGACTCCGTTGGCATTTAACAGTAGCTGCCACACTTACCGATGAATTTACAGACGGATATATTCGATCGGTATTTCATACACTCACCGACCGACTTACCGATGAAATGACTCTGTCGGCATTTAACAGTAGTTGCCACACTTACCGACAAATTTACAAACGGATATATTCGGTCGGTATTTCATACACTCACCGACTAACTTACCGACGAAATGACTCTGTCGACATTTAACAGTAGCTGCCACACTTACCAACAAATTTACAGACGGATATATTCGGTCAGTATTTTATACACTCACCAACAGCCCTACCGACAGTTAGTTTATGTCGGTAAATCACTATATCACCGACAGAATGCAAATCCATTGGTATATTTCAAGCGGGAATCTTTTTTTTTTGGCATGTAAATTCCGTCTGTAAAACCATCAGCAAATGGTTTTTTTTGTTTTGCCGACCGATATAGCGACGAAATGTTGAATCATCGACGAAAGGTAACCCGACGGACATAATCCGTCAGTGATGATGTCGGTAAAAAAATCACTAACAAACTTCTAATCACACACCGACAATATTTTTTCGTTGGTAAAACTGTGAAATCTTGTAGTGCTTGCCTGAAGTTTATTTAAAAATGATAAAAAAAATTCAATAAAATATTAAATTCAAAGGATTAAATTAAAAAAAATAAATTCAATAGACATAAATAAAGTGGCACAAGCATACTGGCCAGACAAATCCAAAGGTCATGAGGTTGGACTATCTTCATATAATGCAATTTAAAAAAAATTAAAAAAGTTCAATTGTAAATAATTTCAGCATTGAAGGATGTAATTGAAAATAAAAACTAATGTAAAAGAAAAAGATTAATGTTAATTTAGGTTAATACCCTACACTTGTGAGTCAAGTCATAGGAATAGGATCAACACATCAGAAAAAACCACTATCCGAACTCAAAACCAATTAAATATTGAAGGGTAAGATAGAAAAAAAGAAATTTAATAAAAAATAATGATAAAATTCAACATAATAAATAAATAAAATCATCAAGGATGAAATTAAAAAACAAAAATCAATTAAGCAAATGATATAAAAAATAGAAATTAAAAAAAATAGGGATTAAATCTGATATAAAAATCAAATCAAATTAAATTTCATTGGACAAAATTAAAAAGAAAAAAATAATAATTAAAAGAATGAGGATCAAATTTTATATAAAAATCAATTTAAATTAAATTTCAAGAGATAAATTAAAAAAAAAATTAAAAAAGGTTATAAAACAATCAACGATTAATTAAAACTATAAATACTATAACTAAAAGAAAAAAAAGGACACTTTTTTTTTTGCTTGGCTAGTGCAAATCTCAAGGCCGTGAGAGGAGAGGAAAAATAGGGGGGGAAAAAAATTGACCGTTGTGAACCATGGCACACACATCACCTATTTGGAAGCGCCGCCTCCATTTAGCGATTATTTTGACATGATGGTCGGGCTATTTTGGCTGCCATAAGAGGGTAGGGCACATGCACCAGCTAAACATGACGATCCGCTTCCACAAGTTGGTGTGTGTTCCCTAACCAGTAACCATTTTTTTATATATTGCTAAAATGACTAAACTAACCTTTATTCAAATTGTATATAATAAGAAAACCACAACAAAAAGTTCAAATATCCCCTAGATTATAGCTTTAAAAATTTTGATTTCAAGGGTATTTGGGTAATTATATTATTTATAAAAAAAAATGACAAAAAATACTTTCATGCTAGTGACTTGTTCAATTTCTTTAAGGGTAATATTTTCATTTTATTATTTTCTTTTTATTGAAAATGACCATTTTGCCTTAAAACAACAATGACCATGAGTCCTTATAAAAAGATAATCCAATCCCCAAAACCAATGAAAAAAATTGATGGAGATATTTAATTAAATAAATTAAAAAATATTTGTATCAATAAATGCTAAAAAAAATCAATAATAACTAAAGACTGAATTAAAAAATTAAAAAATAGATATAAATCAAGATATTTGATATTGTAACATAAATCATAGACCCAATTATGCTCAATAAAACAATAATAAAAAATACATGCACAAAAAAAGACAATGAATAAAATTAAAAAAAATTAAGAAGAGTTGTATATAAAGAATGTCTACTTATATAAAAAATATATTGCAATTTTATTTACAAACTAAGTAAAACTTAAACAATATTCTATTAAAAAATATCATAATTTTTTTTAATTAATGTATTTTAAACAATCTAAAACTTAAACAATATTCTATTAAAAAATATCATAATTGTTTGTTTTTAATTAATGTATTTTAAACAATCTTATTTAAAACAGAATACCACTAGCTGGGCATCCCATATATACACTTAATTAATCTATTTTCAATAATTTATATTTAAATAAAAAAATAAAAATCAAAACTAAAAAAGGCTTAAATGTCTTGGCTTAGGTGGCTTAACATATCTGACCTATTAATAAAGGTAACGTAAGCAGGTCTGAAGGCCAAACCTGCATGACTAACCTTTTTAATTTTTTTCATCTCAAAAAAGGGTTGGTCACATATCATTCGTTTTTATTTTTAATTTTAAAAAAACTATAAAGGCATAAGACATTATTTGCCTATCAAAAATCTAGGTACCATAGTGGTGGTTGGAAAATTAATGATTCTTTTTTTATTTAAAAATTCATTTTTCAAAATACTTTCACCTAAAAACATATAAAAATTAATTTATCAACCCAAAAACCCTAAAAATTATCAAAATACACAAAATCAGATCGATGAAAAAAACATTTCTCTACTCGATTTATTTTTTTAAGTAAGATAAAGGTTTAAAAACAACTTATTAGGACCATCTCATCAAATGAAATTTGTTGACACCAAGATTAATTTTTTTTATTATCAGATTATGACTAATTATTTTTTTATTGTAATATGATATATTTTTATTTTTTCTCTCAAATCTAGAGATTGAAAATAAATAAAATTAAATTTTGGATCAAAAATAAAATTCCAAAAATTATAGAGACTTGAAAGGAAGGGAAAAAAACAATAGATGGACTATTCTTTTTCTTATTGAAAGTAGGGTTTCAAATTGAATTTTTTATTTTTTTAATAATTTTGGACTTTGATTTCTATTCAAGAAATTCATTATTTTTCCATTATTTCTATTTACTACAAATTTGCTTCGATCAAACAAGGTGAGTTGATTGAGTTCATTTCCCATTCATTTATAATTCTTGGTTTTGTTTTATAATCATCACATTTCCTTTAACTTTTGTCTTTTTAGTCGAATTTTGATTGCCTTCTCTTGCTTATAGAAAAAAAACAATAGCAAAAGGTTTACTGTTATGACCCTTTTATCAAGTGGCTGGATTTCCTTCGTCAATGACTTTCTATTATGTGTCGCTTTCTCATCCCTTGAAAGGTGCCTTTTTATGCATCATTTTCGGTGGATTATTGTCCTTTACTTAGAAGTTACCAAACATTTATAAGCAACGAAGGGTATGCTAATTGTAGTATCAAATGATATGTTTGACATTGCTGCTAAACTAGGTCCAATATAGGTAGAGAAGCTTTGTCAAGGGAGGTTGCACATCTCTTTTTTCTCTATCTTTATTGCAAACTACCTTTTGACTTATGAAAGATTTTGTTTAGTAGAGCCACAAAGGTGAACCGAAGTTTATGATATGATGTTAGTTTTAACACTAAGAGATTTATTAAAGATTTAATTGGATCTAGTTACAAGATTTAGGGTAAAAAAATTCAAGGAAAAAATTAATTAATTTCAATAAAATATATGAGGCAAATAGACATTAAGAGGATATTAAAAAATAAAAAATAAGTTTTAATTAATTTGATTCATATTCAAGAACAAACTTCTTCAAGATACATGAACCGATCACGTGCATTATTTATCAAAACTCACTCATGTGATAACATTTTCTAGGTATCATAGCCATCTTTCAAATGGCAAAACAAACTTTTTAGTCTTTGAAGATACCCCCAAATATAGTATTACTCTCAACTACTAATAAAGTTCATCAAATCATAGACTTTCTTCGAATAGCATTGTCCTCAGCTAATTTAGGCATTTGTCATCGCTAGACTCTATTGATAGCTTTGATGGAATTTTTTGAATCATCATTTGATTATGTACCTTTCCCCGCTACTTGATTTGTTTATTATCATTATCCCTCTCAAAGGTTCATTGTATTGCCTCTATCTACTCAACTTTTCAAGGATGACTCATAAAAATTATCAATGTCACTTATATCAGACTTTAGAATTTTGACTATTGATTTTTTTTATCTGACAATCACCTTTTGTTTTAGAATCAACCCATAAATTTTAACGATCATACTCATTCAAGTCTAATTGTTGCAAAGAAATAATGAGATATATCATTTTAAAAGTGTTTCTTTGATCGTTACCCCAAGACATGTTATTCATCACTAAGATGCATCTTTTGCTCATTTCTATTGACAATTGACAGGGTAATCAAGTGTTAGCTCAAAGTTAGGCTATCCATAGCTCAAATGAATTTTGTTTTTTACATTTTGAAAATATAAATTTACCCGATGTAAGTGTAAAATAATTTTATTTTGAATTCTTACAATTCCCATGGGTTTTAATCTTTTTTAAGAAAAAAAAAATGATATGGTTTGTTCAAGGTACATGATAAGATGACCTTCTATTTTTATAGGTTTCAAAACAAGAGGCTCAAGTAAAACTTGATGTTTTGTAGAGAAACTTTTGTCTCTATTTTTTAGCATTGATTTTATCAGCATGAATAATAACAAATAGTTTGTTTGTGATGTCATGATTCTAGTGAAAAAAGTCTTCTGCATTTTACAAACCCCATATATTAGTCAAAGTTGTTTACTTGATTACAAAGGACTTTTAAGAGCATGTAATCAGGCTATGACTTTTTGGTTATGAAAGAAACGAATTCATAGGCTCAAAAGTATTTCAATGCTTTAAAGACTTAAAATCACTATAATTGTGTCTTTCTTTTCTTTCATTATATTTCTTTAATTTTCCCTTTTTTATTCTTCGATGGGGCATCTCTATTCTTATTTTTTTACATAGACTTGGTCATTTTTGTGTTTTCATTTGAGCATGCCTCTCAACATTTGAATTTCTCAAGCTCTTATAGATTTTCCACAACATCTTCTTTGTCTTTGATCTTTGAATTTTTACTTACCTTCCTAATGTAAGGTGTGATTCTAATTAAGATCAACTCTTAATTTTTAGAATTTTCATTTGCTCCTAGTGTGGTGTGATTTTAGTTAGAGTTTTTACAAAGAAAAACTTATCCAAGTTCAAATGGAGACCACAAGGGAGGTATTTTAGAATATGAAAGGATAACAAAAATGGGCTTTCATCATTTCAAGCACAAAATGGTTAAAACCAATAAATTTTATCCTTGTTTAGTGTAATTGTTTAGAACTTTTGCATAAAAACTTATGTTTTTATGAATCAATGACTAGTAAATCAAACTACATGCAATTATGCATACAACGAAAATATAGCCTAAGGGACATGATATGCACTATTTTTATGCATTTTTAATTATTTTGTGTCTTGGTTCAAAATTTTCTAGTCACCCTAAAATGGAAATTGCTTGAATGATTCATTTGTCACCTTATAAAAAGGAGTCTAAACATTGTTTTAAGAAAATATCGAATTATTTCTAAAATAAAAAAAGCAAGTTTAATTTTTTAGAATTATTTGGGAAAAGGGTTTTTTTTTACAAAATTGATATGGTCAAATGTTTTTGAATAAAGCTATGCAATCAATTATAAAAGTCAATTTCATGAGTTTTAAAGGTTGAGAATTGCCTTCTAGCATCTTTAATGACACACCTCAAGGTTCAGACATTTTCAACAATAAAAACATAAGTTATTACTTTCACATAAATATCTCTTGATTTTAAAATAACAAAGAGACAAATAAAAGGTATATTCCATTAACAGATATGATTTAATCTCAAAATAAAGTGCAAAATAGAAACATTTCATAACAAAATTGTTGACAATGCAACACTCTAACCAGGTCAACTCCTCTACCAAAATTTGTACCTTGTTAGTGTTTATTAACCCATATTATGCTCAAGGTTGTCAAAAATATTTTTTTGACACGACACGAAATATAAAATATAAACTCGGTTCGTAAACTCGAATCTTAAAATTATAAATAAAATATTTTAACTAATTATTTATTGATAATTTCAATAAAGTAGTAAATAATAATATAACATAATTGAAATAAAAGTGAAATAAATAATACAAAAGTCCATATACACTAAAAATACATAGTTCAAATAAAAATTCATACTTGGTTCAAATAACTTAAAAATACAATACAATTATATACATAGAATTGCATTAACTCAAAATTAACAAACCTAAAATAAACAATATGTTAAGAAGAGCTGTGTATCTATTCTAGTATCTTTATACACTCCACTAACATGAGCTTAAATGGATTGTTCTTATAGCTCTACCAGCAGTATTGTACACAAGTTTTATAACTAGCTTTAAACATTATGTAAACTATACATGTTTAAGCATTTTATTAGTTAGATCTCATCATTTCATATAACATCAGAAGTGATTAGTACTTAAAAGTTTATTTTTATTAAGGTTTTATATCATCATTTTGCACTTAAAGTATCAATAACTCCTTAACTAAAACATGTTTTATAATAATATATCTAATAATATAAGATACCTTTAATTTGTGGTAAATATTTATTTTAAATGCAAGCCTATCATATAAATAAAAGGATTGATTGATGAGTTTAAGAACTGAAATTAAAAGGACAAAGAGATGGCCAAACTTATAAAAGAAATTGTGGTGCAGTCCAAACTAGAACACTGTTTGGTAATTGGGTCATAATTAGAGATGTATATCTCGGATTTAGATCTACTTTATATGGATGGAAAGGTAAGACATAGGCCTACAACTTTCATATAGAGCTCAAGATTTAATAAGGTCATTTTCAAATCCAAATTACAACAACAATGAAGAAGTCTGAATCTATCCTACAGCCCAAATATTGTTCAATGTTTCGCCTATATCTGGAGTTTTAGAAGTCCAAATGACCTCTATTTTTTTTCCTAGAAAGCTGAGACAATTTCTTACAACATTCATGTTATTCAAGTGGTTCCAATTCTAACATTATCAATGACGTTTTGGGTAGACAAGAGAAGATAAGGATTGTCATCAAGTCAAAAGTTGGCCATTCACTCATCAATTAGTCATCAAATCAATAGTTTCCAATTTTAACCTGTAAAAGGAGACATTTACCATGCATTTAGGAATTTTGGTCTCCGATCAAGATCATGCTTTTGCTTTCTCTCTTTGTATTTTTTTTTGTATTTTTAAGTTTTATTTTTATTAATATCTTGTTTATGCCTTTCATTTCCTTTTCTTTACTTTGTTAACTTTCATCTTATTTATGTTTTTATTTTCTTTATTTATTTTTCTTTCTTTCATTATGTTTAGTTAAGTTTATTATGTCAAGGTGAAAAGGTTACACTAATGGTGTAAGAATAAGTATAGTGTAAACTTAATATGGAGTTTAATGTTTGATACTAACATGTTTTGTATTTGTTATCTTGTTAACTCTTTAATACTTTGCTTGTTAAATGACTAATCTAGATTTATGTTGTATAACACTTGGTACAACAAATGCGTGACACTTTCATAGCTCAACCGTATGGTATAACCTACACCTGTGCTATGAAAGAAACTTGATTTGTTGTTAACATAAGTTATAATTATGAATGCCTGACAACATTTACAAGTATTAGCATTATTCAAATAAGATAACTAATGTACTCATGTTAATAATTTATAATCTGATTGAAACCTTCTTTGTGTGTGGTTTCTAATTGAGTAATAAAAGTTTATACTATACTTCTTTGACATACCATTAGTTGATCCTCTAACCTTGACATTTGTTGTTATCATTGTTTAATCCTTACGTTAATCTTCCATCTCAAAGTTCTCATCAACTTCTTCTTCTTAATTATTATTATTATTGTTGTTGTTGTTGTTGTTGTATTATTTTTATTTATAATTTATACAATTAACCTCCCTGTGGTTCGACCCTGATCTTGCTGGGTTATTTATTACTTCGACACTCTTGCACTTGGTAGAAGATATCAATTTTTTGGTCGTGTCAAGAAGCATTTTCAATAACAGATATTTCTATCTTTCCATAACCATTTTACATGAAGACAAAAGCCTAGAACAATCAAAAGGAAAAAACAATGGCAGGAAACTAAATGGCAACAAGAAACCCAGCATCAAAATAAAGAAAAACAAACTAAATTCAGTAATGAAGTTATGTACACATGCATATATCTGTATGTTTACTCATGAAGATCATAAGTTTCAGTTTTAAACAACGTAGGCCATCCAATCTTCAGCTTCTCTTCAAAGCATTGATTAAATTGACTCCTATTTTCATCTCTAAGTGTCATTGTAAAGAGATGTTAAAGGGATAGTATTGTTCCCATATAGAGATGGCTTCAAAAATCTCAGCCTCGCCATGAAATAACAACAAAGTTTATTCTTTGTCTACCAAATTTTGAAGCTTAAGATTTGAGAATGGTCACACTTTAATGATGGGTATTAATAACATTACCTTTTCTCTATAATTAGTACTTAAAAGTGCATTTTTATCAAGGTTTTATATCATCATTTTGCATTTAAAGTATCAATAACTCCTTAACTAGAGCATGTTTTATAATAACAGGTCTGATAATATAAGATACCTTTAATTTATGGTAAATGCTCATTTTAAATGCAGGAATTCCCATAATTCAAAGGATTGATTGTTGTGATTAACTATTAAAAGTGAAAGGATAAAGAAAAGGCTAAGCTTAAGAAAGAGATGCCGATTCAATTCAAATTCAAACACTGTGCAGTCATTGGATCATATCTAAAGCTATAGATCTTGGTTTTCAGATTAATTTAAATGGCTGGAAAGATAAGAAATAGGCCTACAACTTTCACATGTATGGAAAGACCTAAATTTGCCGTTCTCAAATTCAAATTTTGGCCACAAAAGAAAAGTCATAATTTGTCCTGCAATTTAGCCCAAACACTGTTCAGAGTTTTACCCATAACTAGAGTTCTAGAAGGCTGAAAGATGTGAAATTTGGTGGGTAGAAAGAAAAGAAAATTTCAACAACTTTCATAAAGAAGACCAGCTCAAATTCTAATGGTAGAAATGACATTTCATCTAAACAAGAGTATGAGGGCTATCCACCACATCCACCAGCAGCATTGCTTGGTATTTTAGACATATCTCGAGCTGCAATGCTCCAAATACTCTAAAAGTTTATGGGTGAAAGGAAAAGATAATTTCCAACAACTTTCATGAAGAACACTTTTCCAAATTCTAATTATATCAATGTCAATTCATCAAGCCAAAATGCTTTAGTACTGCTATCTACCAAGTCCACTAAATCAATTGTTGTCCACTACATCAATTATCAATTACCATATGAATAATTATGAATTTTAGCCTATAAAAGAAAGCATTTTTCATTCATTGAGGCATCTTATTTTTCATATCAAGATCATGTTCTTGCTCTCTCTCTTTATATTTTTGTAATGCTTAAGTTTTGCTTTCATTACTCTCCTATTCATACTTTTCATTTCATTTACTATACTTAAGTAACTTATATCATGTTTATGTTCTTATATTGTTTATTTAAGTTTTTCTTCTTCATAATGTCTAGCTAAGTTAATTATATCAAGGTGAAAAGGTTTCACTAATGATGTTAGGATAAGTATAATATAAACTCAATATGGACTTCAATGCTTATATCCTAAACAACTTGATATTAACATCTCTTATCATTTTTATCGTATTAATTCTTAATACCTTACTTGTTAAATGGTTAATCTAGATTTGTGTTGTATAACATTTGGTACATCAAATACTTGATCCTTCATAGTCTTCGGCCGATATCGTTATTATGAAAGGAATTTGATTTGTTGTCAACATAAATTAGCATCATGAATACTTCATAAAATTTATAAGCATGGTGTTACGTAAATAAGATGATTAATATGATCGTGTTGATAATTTATAAAGAGTTTGTATTTTACTTATCTCTAATACTATTAGTTCATCTTCTAACCTTGACATTTATTTTTATCATTGTATAATCTTCACATTAATCTTACATCTCAAAGTCCTTTTTAACTCATCTTCACCACCACCATCATCATCATTGTTGTTGTTCTTATTATTATTATATTATTATTTATAAATTATATAGTTAACTTCCTCGTGGTTCGACCCTAGTCTTGCCAAGTTATTTATTACTTTGACACTCCTGCACTTGGGATAAGACATCAAATCTTTGATCGTGTCAAGTTTTTGGCGTCGTTGCCGGGGAGGTAAATTCTTGTATAAATTATAATATTTATCTTATTTTCACTTTTCACTTTTCTTGTATCTAACTTTTGTTTCTTTTGTTTTGTTTCCTACTTGTTTTATTTCCGTCCTCCTTTTATTTTCTTCCTACACATGCATGACAATTTGGTCATGTACATTAAATGGTAGACTTTGTAGGGTATCCTCATCATTTTCAGAAAAAAATGACCGAAGAAGATAACCAATCACTTCATAATGAGAATAACGGAGTTAAAACACTTAGAAACCACATGAATCCTACAAGAACAAGTGCACCTTCATACATAATTTTCCCTCCTGATGCATCTCACTTTAATTTTAAGCCAGACATTATTCAACTTTTACCTTCTTTTCATGGATTAGATCTAGAAAATCCATACTTGCATTTGAGAAAATTTGAAAAAGTTTGTAATACATATAACGACTTAAATTGTAGTATGAACACAATCAGATTAAAGCTTTTTCTTTTTTCATTAAAAGATAAAGCTCAAACATGACTACAAAATCTTAGGTCAGGATCCATTCATACTTGGAATGAAATGCAACAATAATAATTTTCAAAGAAGTTTTTTCCATTTCACCGAACAAATTCCTTTAAAAGACAAATCACCACTTTCACTCAAAAATCAGGAGAAACATTTTACCAATGTTGAGATAGGTATCAGGACTTGCTTAATACTTGCCCTCATCATGGTTTTGAAACATAGAGATTGGTTTTATATTTTTATAAAGAGTTAACACCTAAAGATACATAAATGGTGGAATTGATGTGCAATGAAACTTTTAAAATTAAAGACCCTGATGAAGTAATGGAGTGCCTAGACTTGCTAGCTGAAAATGCTCAAAATTAGGACACTACAGGTACTTATAAGGCACTAGGTAAGTGACACGACTAAAAGATTGATGTCTTCTCCCAAGTGCAGGAGTGTCAAAGTAATAAATAACCCGGCAAGACCGGGGTCGAACCACAGGGAGGTTATTTGTACAAATTATAAACAACAATAATACAACAACAATAACAATAACAATAACAACAACAACAATAATAATAATAACAATAATAATAATAACAATAATAATAATAATAATAATAGTAGTAGTACTAATAATAATAATAATAAAGAAAGAGAAGAAGAAGATGATGATGAGAACTTGGAGATGGAAAATTAATGTAAGGATTAAACAATAATAATAACAAATGTCAAGGTTAGAGGTTCCACTAATGGTATATCAAACAAGTATAGTATAAACACTTATTATTGAATTGGAAACCACACACAAAGGAGGTTCCAATCAGATTATATATTGTTAACATGATTACATTAGTCATCTTATTCAATTAATGCTAATACTTGTAAATCTCGTCAAGCATTCATGATTATAACTTATGTTAACAACAAATCAAGTTCCTTTCATAGCTCAGGTGTCGGTTATACCATACATTATGGGCTATGAAAGTGCCAAGCATTTGTTGTACCAAGTGTTATACAACATAAATCAAGATTAGTCATTTAACAAGCAAAGTCTTAAAGAGTGAACAAGATAACAAATATAAAACATGTTAGTATCAAACATTAAAGTCCATATTAAGTTTACATTATACTTATTCTTACACCATTAGTGTAACCTTTTCACCTTGACATAACTAACTTAACTAGACATAATGAAAGAAAGCAAAATAGATAAACAAAATAAGAACATAAAAGTTAACTAAGTAAAGGAAAGGAAATGAAAGGCATAAACTTAATATTAATGAAAACAAAGCATAAAAAATACAAAGAGAGAAAGGAAGAGCATGATCTTGATCTGGAAACCAAGATGCCTAAATGCATGGAAAATGCCTCCTTTTATAGGCCAAAATTGGGAACTATTGATTTGATGACTAATTGATAAGTGGGTGGCCAACTCTTGACTTTGTGACAATCCTTATCTTCTCTTGTCTGCCCAAAACGTCATTGATAACGTCAAAATTGGAGCCAGTTGAAAACATCAAAGTTGTAGGCAATTGTCTCAGCTTTCTTGTGTAAAAAATTCAGCTCATTTGGACTTCTAGAACTCCAGATATGGCCACACTACCGAATAGTGCTCGGGCTGGAAGACAGATTCGGGCTTCTTTGTTGTTGCTACAATTTGGACTTGATAATGGCATTTTTAGATCTTGGGCTCCATATAAAAGTTGTAGGCCTATGTCTTACCTTTCCATCCATATAAATTGGACCTAAATCTGAGATCTGTAGCTCCCGATATGACCCAAATACCGAACAGTGTTCCGGTTTGGATTGCACCGACATCTCTTTTCTAAGTTTGGCCATCTCTTTATCCATGCAATTTAAGTTCTTCAAGTCATCAATCAATCCTTTCATTTATGTGATAGACCTGCATTAAAAATAGACATTTACCACAAATTATAGGTATCTTATATTATTGACATTTACCACAAATTAAAGTTATCTTATATTATTAGATATATTATTATAAAATATGCTTTGGTTAAGGAGTTATTGATACTTCAAGTGCAAAATGATGATATAAAACCATGATAAAAATGCACTTTTAAGTACTAATCAGTAAGACTCAACCTTATACATCTAGTGGAGGTATGTACAACTTTAGGGAAAATCATGACCTCTAAGCCAAATTTACATCTTTAGCTAGAAAAGTTGAGGCACTAGAATTAAAAGAGTGGTCAATTAAAATCTATTCAAGACATTGTGTGTCAAATATGTGAAACCAATGAACATTTAACAAATGACAGTCCAACTGTGCTTTCTTTTAAGGAATGTCTCCACGAACAAGCCTAGGCTTGAAAACAGTTTTAAAAGGTCCAATCATAACCCATACTTGCAAATATACAACCCTAGTTAGAGAAATCACCCAAAATTCAGTTGGAAGTGTGATAACAATAATGTACAAACTTCATAGCCACCATTTCAAGCAAACCATAATTTCTAAAATTTTCATGGATATGCACCTCCTTATGCTCCACCTCTTAGAAGAAATCTTGAGAAAAAAATACATGCATTCATTGAAAAACAGGAGACAATCAACACTCAAAATGCTCAAAACATGGTAGATTTAAAAGATACTCTTGCAAAAATTCACATCTCCTCTCAGTTTTCAAAAGAAAGATAAGTTTCCATCTCATCCACAGCAAAATCATAAGGGGCAATACAATGCAAATGCAAGTAGTTCCGGAAGCCATCATATGGATCAAGTCAAATTAGTCATCACTCTTTGCAGTGTTATTGAAAAACTCACTCTTGAACCTTGTGAGAAAGATGATGAGTTAATCTCCAAGGATAAGGAAGGGGTTGAAGCTGAACATTGTAAAGAAATGACTGATTCCCCGCCAGCACTTCCATTTCCTCATGCCATGACCAAACAAAGGAAAATCAATGACAACTCTGAAATCTTTAAAACTTTCAAATAAGTAAGGATCAATATACCTTTATTGGATGCTATTAAACAGGTACCTTCTTATGCTAAATTTTTGAAAGATCTGTGCACCACGAAGAGAAAACTGAATATGAAAAAGAAAGTCTTTTTAACCGAACAAGTAAGTCTCATTCTTCATAACAATAATGCTTTGAAATATAAAGATCCTGGTAGTCCTATAATTTTGTGCTTTATTAGAGAACATAAAATTAAAAGAGCTTTACTTGATCTCGGAGCTATTGTGAATTTACTTCCATATTCAGTCTTTTAAAATCTCAATCTAGGTGACTTAAAACCAACTTCTGTAACTCTCTTACTTGCTGATAAATGTGTAAAAATGCCTAAAGGAATAGCTGAAAATGTGTTAGTACGAGTTGATAAATTCATTTATCCTATGGATTTTATTGTCTTGGATACACAAACTATTGAAGCATGCAATTTAATTCCTATTATTTTAGGACGTCTATTTTTTACAACTTCTAATGCATTGATTAATTGTAGGAATGGACTGATGAAGTTATCATTTGGAAACATGACATTGGAGATGAATATTTTCAACATTTACAAGCAACCTAGAGATAATACTGATTTACAAGAAGTGGACTTTATTGAAAAATTAATTTATGATTAATTTGAAACAATTTCCAGTGAAATTGAGTTTAATGAATCTAAGAATTTGCAAATGGTTTATTTTCAGGAAGAATCAAAGGTAAGTAATTGGAGACCACAAATTAAAGAGTTGCCACCACGATCAATTGAGTCTATACCTTTATATGTTCAACCACCAAAAACTGATTTGAAGTCATTACCATTCAATCTCAAATACTCATTTTTAGGAGAAAATAAAAATTTTCCTGTAATAATTTCTTCCAAACTTAATACACATCAAGAAGGTAAGTTATTACAATCTCTGAAAATGCACAAAAATGCATTAGGATGGACCATAGCTGATATAAAAGAAATTAGTCCTTTGATTTGCACACACAAGATTTATTTAGAGGAAAATGCTAAACCCTTTAAAAAAATGCAATGAAGGCTTAACCCTAATATAAAAGAAGTAGTGAGAAATTAAGTCATTAAGCTTCTAGATAATGGAATCATTTATTCTATTGTTAATAGCAAATAAGTAAGTCCTACCCAAGTTGTACCTAAGAAGTCTAGAGTCACTATGATAACAAATGAGAAAAATGAGTTAATTCCAACTAGGATTGTTACTAGTTGGTGCATGTGCATTGACTATAGGAAACTTATTTCAATAACTAGAAAAGATCATTTTCCCTTACCTTTCATAGATCAAATCCTAGAAAAAGTTACAGGTCATGAATTTTATTACTTCCTAGATGGCTATTTAGGTTACAACCAAATTGAAATTACATTAAAAGATCAAGAGAAGACTACTTTCACATGTCTATTTGGTACTTTTGCATATCGAAGGATGCCTTTTGAATTATGAAATGCACCAGCCACATTTCAAACGTGTATGCTTAGCATATTCAGTGATATGGTTGAACGTTTTCTTGAAATTTTTATGGATGATTTTTCTGTTTTTGGCGATTCATTTGATGATTGTTTGACTAACTTAGAAAAGGTTTTGAGCAGTTGTAAAAAGAAAAATCTTATGCTGAATTGGGAAAAATGTCATTTTATGGTAACAAACAGCATTGTACTTGGTCATATTGTTTCATCGAAAGGAATTAAGGTTGACAAATCTAAAATCGAGTTAATTGCCAACTTACCAACACTAAAATTTGTTGAAGATGTTAAATCATTCTTAAGACATGTTGGACTGAACAATGTGTTATATCTAAGCCATTGTGTAACCTTCTAACTAAGGAAAATGTTTTTAAATGGACTAAACAATGTGAAAAAGCCTTTGTTAAACTTAAAAACTTGCTTACTTCTGCTCCTATCATTCAACATCCTGATTGGTCAATACCTTTTGAAATAATGTGTGACGCTAGTGATTATTGATTAGTACTTAAAAGTGTATTTTCATCAAGGTTTTATATCATCATTTTGCACTTGAAGTATCAATAACTCCTTAACTAAATCATGTTTTATAATAATATATCTAATAATATAAGATACCTTTAATTTGTGGTAAATGTTCATTTCAAATGCAGGCCTATCACATAAATGAAAAGATTGATTGATGACTTTAAGAACTTAAATTGCAAGGGCAAAAAGATGACCAACATTAGAAAAGAGATGTCGGTGAAATCCTAATTGGAACACTGTTTGGTAATTGGGTCATATCTGGAGCTATAGATCTCAGCTTTAGGTCTATTTTATATGGATGGAAAGGTAAGACATAGGCCTACAACTTTCATATGGAGCCCAAGATCTAAAAAGGCTATTTTCAATTCCAAATTATAGCAACAACAAAGAAGCCCGAATCTGTCCTCCAGCCCGAGCACTGTTCAGTATTTTGGCCATATCTGGAGTTCTAGAAGTCCAAATGAGCTGAATGTTTTACATAAGAAAGCTGAGACAATTTCATACAACTTTCATGTTTTCAAGTGGCTTCAATTTTGACGTTATCAATGATGTTTTGGGCAGACAAGAGAAGATAAGGATTGTCACGAAGTCAATAGTTGGCTACCCACTCATCAATTAGTCATCAAATCAATAGTTCCCAATTTTGGCCTATAAAAGGAGGCATGTGCCATGCATGTAGGCATCTTGGTGTCCAGATCAAGATCATGCTCTTGCTTTCTCTCTTTGTATTTTTTGTAATGTTTATGCTTTTCTTTCATTAATATCAAGTTTATTCCTTTCATTTCCTTGCATTTACTTAGTTAACTTTTATCTTATTTATGTTCTTATTTTGTTTATTTATTTTTCTTTCTTTCATTATGTCTAGCTAAGTTTATTATGTCAAGGTGAAAAGGTTACACTAATGGTGTATGAATAAGTATAGTGTAAACTTAATATGGACTTTAATGTTTGATACTAACATGTTTTGTATTTGTTATCTTGTTCACTCTTTAATACTTTGCTTGTTAAATGACTAATCTTGATTTATGTTGTATAACACTTGGTACAACAAATGCTTGGCACTTTCATAGTTCATACTGTATGGTATAACCAACACCTGAGCTATTAAAGGAACTTGATTTGTTGTTAACATAAGTTATAATCATGAATGCTTGACGAGATTTACAAGTACTAGCATTAATCGAATAAGATGACTAATGTAATCATGTTAACAATCTATAATCTGATTGGAACCTCCTTTGTATGTGGTTTCCAATTGAATAATAATAGTTTATACTATACTTGTTTGACATACCATTAGTGGAACCTCTAACCTTGACATTTGTTATTATTATTGTTTAATCCTTACATTAATTTTCCATCTCCAAGTTCTCATCATCATCTTCTTCTTCTCTTTCTTTATTATTATTATTATTATTACTACTTCTACTACTACTACTACTACTATTATTATCATTATTATTATTATTATTATTATTATAGTTATTATTGTTATTGTCATTGTTGTTATTATTGTTATTACTATTATTATTGTTGTTGTTGTTATTATTATTGTTGTTATACTATTGTCGTTTATAATTTGTACAATTAACCTCCCTGTTGTTTGACCCCGGTCTTGCCGGGTTATTTATTACTTCGACACTCCTGCACTTGGGAGAAGACATCAATCTTTTCGTCGTGTCAATTATGTTGTGGGTGCTGTTTTGGGATAAAGAAAAGATAAGAAACCTTATATGATTTACTATGCAAGTAAAACTTTAAATACTGCTCAAATGAATTACACCACCACTGAAAAAAATTACTTGCAGTAGTATTTGCATATAAAAAATTTAGGTTTTATCTTGTCGGCTCACCTGTTGTTGTTTTTAGTGATCATACAGCTTTGAAATATCTTTTTTCAAAAAAGGATTCTAAGGCCAGACACTACAAGATTTCACAGTTTTACCAACGAAAATATTTCGTCGGTGTGTGATTAGAAGTTCATCGGTGATTTTTTTTACCGACGTCATCACCGATGGATTACGTCCGTCGGGTTACCTTTCATCGGTGATTCAACATTCCGTCGTTACATCGGTCGGAAAAACAAAAAAACTATTTGGCGATGGTTTTACAGACGAAATTTATGCGTAAAAAAAAGGATTCTCGCTTGAATATACCGACAGATTTGTATTCCGTCGGTGATATCGTGATTTACCAACGGACACTAACCGTCGGTAGGGCTATCGGTGGGTGTATGAAATACTGACCGAATTCTTCCGTCTGTAAATTCATCAGTAAATGTGGCAACTACTGTCAAATTCCGACAGAGTTTGCCCGTTAGTAAGTCAGTCGGTAAGTGTATGAAATACCAACCGAATATATTCGTTTGTAAATTAGTCGGTAAGTGTGGCAGCCACTGTTAAATGCCAAAGGAGTAATTCCATTGGCAATGCGGTCGGTGAGTGTATGAAATCATTGGTAATTGTTTTTCTTTTTCTAAATTTTTTTTTGAAAAATTATTTAGGATATATAATATAAAACTATGTAAATTAATTGTAATAAAAATCAATTATGCAAATAAAATTTATATTAAAGAAAGAAAAACAAAGTTAAATAATATTCATTACGAACTGAATATGTTTCAAAAAAAATATTAAATGAAGTTTTAATGTTAAATAATGTTTATTACAAATTAATATAAAGGTGGAGCTGGAGGAGGAGGAGGAGATCCTGGAGGAGGCTGGTGGTTATACGGCCAAAAAGGATTAGGCGCACATGTTCCATTATTTGCCATGTTCATAACCATTTGGCGAAGCTGTTTGTAAGCCGCTTTTTGTTGTTCATACTCCGCTTTTTGTTGCTTTTGAGACGCTTTGAGGTGCCCATAATAGGTGGTTGTATTTCTCGATGAGCTGAGCTGTGTGTTGCTGCAAGGCCTCGAATTCCTTAGATTTGGAGTTCGATATTGATTGGGAGCTCCCAACGGTTGAAACACTACGGGTCGATCGCAAGTTGTTGGCCATAGCGTTGGAGAGCCCATAAACCCGATTTTTATCAAGTCCACCTGAGGAGCCACCTCCATCCACAAATCCAGATCGAATTTCGGATGGTTCAAAATATTGTCCCTATATCTCTCCCTCAACCGATTATTATAGGTCTCCTGAAAATAAAATAAAAAACAAGTAATCATCATATTCAATTCAATAAACATAACAACTTACAAAATGAAATGGTTGAATAAACATACCATGAAATGTTGAGCACGGTTATCAACGAACTGTTGCACCCCTTTCTGGCGATCTTGACTTCGCACATGCGTCTCCACAAACAGCTCCATCGGGCTCGGCTCACGTCCAAGAGACGCAGCCTATAATGAAAAAAGATATATTAACAACAACTGAATTTAATGATATATTTCATTTAAATTAATCTTACCATCCATTTCTCATGTGCAGTAAACGAAACGGAGCCGCAAGTGTGCGTTGTCACCCCGCCATGAATTGGCCGATTCTGGTTGCCAGCACCGGACCGTGAGCGTCATGTGAA
>NW_011500848.1:0-30980 GCF_000495115.2 Populus euphratica | reverse complement strand
GTGAACCGCTCAGACGTCACGTGCTCAATATAGTGCGACCATATATCTTCCGGGATGTATATCAGTTTAAAATCCCTCCAAACCGCAACATCGTTCCAGCCTTGTAAACCCCTATCCCTCATGACTTTTTTTGCCTTTCTTTGTGCTTCATACAAAAAATCACGCAACCTACGTCACACAACCAAAAATTACATTTCGAAACATAATTTTTTGTCTAAAAAAAATCTTGTATTGTTTTCGATCTTACCTAGTTGTCATGTGATTTTGCCACACCCTCCTCACAACAGTGTTATACTCACTGTCCCAGCAGAATTTGTACTGTGTATAAATGAACAAGTTTAGATAAAAATAATAATTTATTTACAATTAAATTAATAAGCTGAAAATTATAAATTAATACTAACCTCAAACCTGTTAAACCATGCATTGATTTGAGCCATCCATTCAGGATGCTTTGATATCTAACTCCACTGAAACAATGGAATCTCCATCGACGATTTAAACGCCGATGATATTACTCGGGCGGCTTCAATGTTTGTGAACCTGAAAATAAATGAAATAAATTCAATAGTGATTATTTCATAAATTATGTTGTAATATAAAAAAGAAAAAACTAAAACCTTAACAAACTTACATTGAAAGGTCATCCTTCCATTGTGCCTCGTATTGGTGGGTAAATTGATTTCGCTGCGAAGGCACGCCGCCTCTACGCTGTGAAGTAGCGCTAGAAGAGGCAGCATCGGTTGACGGCGCAGGTGGTGTAGGTGCCTCTTCTTCAGAGGCACCTAAGGAGATATCATCATCGCTGCTAGATGAACTAGCTACGACCTTACATGAGCGACCAGCTCTGGTTTTTGATCTACGCATCTACATAATTTTATACAAATAATTATATAATTAAATTCAAATGTTAAAAAATTCGACAGCACCTCCCCTATACTGGATACTATCCAAATCCACAAACCTACACATATTAACAATAGCCACAACCAATTTACCCAATCTATACTAATTATTCCAACATATTCAATTCCTAATCCTAAGGTAAATTCAACATTAAAAATTACAATTCCATAAATTATTCAATAATTATGCCAATACAACAAAATAATAAATTAAAAAAAACTCTAGAATTAATAATTATTCCAACATATTCAATTACTAATCCTAAGATAAATTCAACATTAACAATAAATATTCAACAAATTAACTAATAATAATTATGCCAAAACAACAAAAAAAATATTCAATAAATTCGAAAAAAAAAACTATAGACTTTAGCAATGAATTATGCAAACAAAAACTATGGATTTTATCTACATTACAAAAAATACACCAAAACAAAAAACATAACAAAAAAATAGCAAAAATAAAAACCATTAAAGTAAAATGAAAAAGAAGAAACACTAACCTTTTCAATTGATGGAGATTCACCACAAAAAAAGCTTGATATTGCAGGTGAAGAAGGGAGATCAGAACGGAGAAGAAAAGAAAATGAATTGAAGAGGTGGTTGGGGGCACTTATATGGCAGTTTTACCGACGGATTCCCGACGGACTCACCGACGGTCATAAGCTAGTTTTATTGACGGACTAACCGACGGATAGAAAATTAATTATTATTTTTAATTTAATCCATCGGTAAGGTGTAAAAATCCGTCGGTAAATTTTGAATTTCGCACCAAATTTTTAATATCCCTCCATATTTTTCGTGGTCCGTCGGTAAATCCGTCGGCAATATGACGCGGTCAGAGATGCATTTAATGCACTACGCTTTGAAATGTGTGCGGTCCGTCGGTAAGTTTGTCGGTAAAATTGATCTGCCACCACATTTCTAATGGACTCAATTCTATCGGTGTGGCCGTCGGTGATGTGGTGGCATTTGGAGTAATTATTTTCGAACTCTCTGTGAAATGCCGATGACCTTAGGGCCATTGGTGTAGCTGTTGGTGATGTGGTGGCATTTGGAGTAATTATTTTCAAACTCTCTGTGAAATGTCGACGCCTTGGGGCCGTCGGTGTAGCTGTTAGTGATTTGGTGGCATTTGGAGTAATTATTTTCAAACTTTCTGTGAAATGCCGATGGCCTTGGGGCCGTCGGTGATGTGGTGACATTTGGAGTAATTATTTTCGAACTCTCTATGGAATGCCAACGGCCTTAGGGCCGTCGGTGTAGCCGTCGGTGATGTGGTGGCATTTGGAGTAATTATTTTCGAACTCTCTATGAAATGCTGACGGCCTTGGGGCCGTCGGTGTCGCCGTCGGTGATGTGGTGGCATTTGGAGTAATTATTTCATGTTACAAAATATATCATTCATGATCAATAATTATTTTGTAATTGTGACATTTCAACTAATTATTTCAAGTAATAAATATTTTGTGTTTCAAAATATATCATCCATAATCTAAATTACATGACAAAAAGGGTTTTACATAGGATTTCATTTTGGTAGTTAGTCAGAATTTTCTTCTTCATCGTCATCAATTGAATTGTTATCACGTTCATCGCAATCTTCAATATGAATATCATCTTCTTCATCGATAGTTGCTTGTCCGCTAAAGCTTAAAACAAAATTCAACTCCTCTGCGTCAACATCAACAAGACTATCATCAAAAACATAAAAATTTAAATTTTCTTCCAATTCAATCGAAGGAGCAACTCAATATGGTTCAACCACCTCACTAACTTGAAAGACTTCATCTCGCACACTTGTGTCTTCATTCTCATCCTTAACAACCTCGACACGACCCCGAGGTTTCATTTTTAAAACGAACAACCAATCCACTCTTGATCGATTCTTTCTAAATGAAGGGGTGTATGTGTAATAAACTTGTTGACATTGCTTTGTGAGAACAAAGGCATCGTTTATGTTGCGGAGTCTAGCTTTTGAATTGATTTCGACCAGACCATAGTGCGGATCAACTCTGATTCCTCTGTCAGTCGTGTCATACCAATAGCATTTGAATAAAAACACTCTATTCTGCTTGTTATGATATTGCAGTTCGACATGATATTGCAGTTCGACAACCTCTTCTAATCTATCATAGTAGTCAACTTTTAACTCACTACTAGTGGATCCCTTAACACAAACACCGCTGTTGTATGTTTTTCTTCCTTGCCCGTATTCTTCAGTATGGAAAACATATCCATTGACAAAATACCCGTTGTAGCATTTACATTTTCTTTCAGGCTCCAGGCTTACTGAAGACAATGACTTAGGTGCACTCCTGCCCATTTGATAAACCTTGGATGTAATGTACATCAATAAACAGTAAATGAATGAGAATCTCGTAATGACGTGCATACGTACAGTATTTTTGCAAGTTAGAATGAGTTTGTGATAGTGCTTACATGTGTTCTGAACCACGTGGAAAACTGCTCATCTTGTAATTGAAATATCTGGGATTCGGTCAGCTGTAAGTTATTGGAGAGCAAATATTATCGATGTTGCTTGCAAGTGATAATGAGTGTATGATAGTACAATATATAATTAATAGTATATTACTAACAAAGTTTAATTAGTATAAACTTACCGAATAAAAGGTCTCAGCTCATCATAGTTAAATAAAACGTAGTTGTGTGCTTGTTTGAACTCTATTTCCGACAAATATCTTCATCTTATAGCATTTTTAGGTATGGGTTGTCTAGTATTGGAGAATATTGACAAGTTCCCATTGGAAGGCACTTCACCGCCATCATCATGCCGGGGAACGCGATTGATTCTCGTTCTCAGATGAGGCTCAAAATAGTACGAGATAAATGTTGAGATCTCCTCAACAATATAGGCCTCACATATTGAAGCCTCAACATGCGCTTTGTTCTTAACCTTTTTCTTGAGATTAAACAAGTACCTGCATTGAAATATTAATCAAGTATTTTCAATTAAGAAAAACATATAAAATACTTTTATATGTGAATTACATTGCAATTGTAATATCTAACCGTTCGAATGGGGACATCTATTTATATTGGACCGGTCCTCCAGCTTTTGCCTCGAACAGTAGATGTATAGGGAGATGCTCCATTGAGTCAAAAAATGATGGAGGGAATATCATCTCAAGTTTGCATAGTGTTTCGATGATATTCATTTAAAGCCTCTCAATGTGATCAACATTCAACTTGCCGGAGCATATATCTCTGAAGAAATGACTGGTCTCCGTGAGTGCATCCCATATTCCCTTTGGCAACAAATCACGAAAAGCTAATAGGATGAGTGTTTGCATAAACATGTGGCAGTCATGACTCTTCATTCCATACAATCTGCAGTCCTCTACATTAACCAGCCGTGATATGTTCGATGCATGTCCATCTGGAAAACGCAGACTCTTAAGCCATTTGTAGACTAGCAGTTGTGCGTTTTTCTCTAACACGAAGCTTGCTCTTGGTTTTGCGACCCGTGACTCATCATAAACCAACTCTATATTTTTACGGTTATAGTATAAAGCTATATCCAATCTAGCCTTGATGTTGTCCTTTGTCTTCCCCTTCACATCCATGATGGTGTTGAAAATGTTCTCAAACATGTTCTTTTCGATGTGTATGACGTCAAGGTTATGGCGGAGCAGATTGGTCTTCCAATAAGAAAGCTCCCAAAATATACTTCGCTTTACCCAATTATGGATCAAACCAAAACCAGGAAACTTTTGCTTACTTGATTGAAGGCCAAACACAATGTCACCGTACTCTGAGACAACATCATCCAATTCTTCACCAGAAAGACGCGGGGATGCAACATCTTTTTCAACTCTGCCAACAAAGAAATCTTTTCTATTTTTTCTGTACTTGTGATTAAGTGCCAAGAAGCGACCGTGACAGTAAAAAAAAAAGCTTTGCCTTCATTTGCTAGAGTGAATGCCTTGTTGTTTTCCATGTAGTATGGACATGTGAGTTTCCCATGCATGCTCCAACAAGAAAGCATTCCATAAGCTGGAAAATCATTGATAGTCCACATCAAAGCCGCCCTTATAAGGAAATTTTCTTTCCTCGATATATCATAAGTCAGAGCTCTAGAGGACCACAACTACGCCAACTCATCAATCAACGGTCAAAGACAAACATCTATATTCCATCCCGGGTTGCTTGGACCAGGTATGATAGTAGATAAAAACATGAACTCTGGCCTCATACACACTGATAAACCTGAAACACACTTAAACAAAAATAAGAAATAACAAAATACAGTACTAAAACAAAAGGACATAAAAATTCACAAATGAAGACTCAAATCCAATCTAAGATTTTTACAGCTTTCCTTAGATGACCAATTTATACGACTCATGGAGGGATCAATTATAGGAATGAAAAATTGTAGTTGGTCAATCAATTGTTCAGCAGTAGTAGTAGAGATTATGATTTGTCATGCAGAAGATATTAGAAATTCCTGTTCCACAGCATGATAAAAAAAAGACAACAACTTATCATAATAACCATTAACATTTAACAGACCTATGGGTTTATGGTGAATGTGCAGTTGGGCCTAAGAGGAAATATGACAGATCTTTTCCAATGTGCCTAGACCACCTAGTAAAGCAATGAAGGCATCAACATGGTTAAACATTGCATTCATTCGAGCCGACATTATGGAGACCTGAAGTTCCTCTCCAATTGTTTTTCCAATGATGTCCCCTTGTGCTAAAGCTTCGGGGACAACCCCCAAAACTTGACTACCTCCTAAAAATACAGCTATTGACACACCTTTCATTAACCCAAGACTACCTCCCCCATACACTAAATGAATCTTTCTCTTAGCTAGCAACTGACCAAGATGATTTGCTGATTCTAAAAACTCCTTTTCTTTTCCAGGACGAGATCCACCGAAAACACAAATATTTCTTATATGATGAACTGAGGAACTTGCCATTTCTACACACTTCTGTATTTGATGAATGTATGGGTTGAGTGGAAATGAAAGGAAGGAAGAGAGGATTTTAAAGATGAGAAATTAAAAGGGCAATCATGCCACCTATGTGTAGACTGACACGACTAAAAGATTGATGTCTTCTCCCAAGTGTAGGAGTGCCGAAGTAATAAATAACCCGGCAAGACCGGGGTCAAACCACAGGGAGGTTAATTGTACAAATTATAAACAACAACAATAGTAACAATAACAACAACAACAATATTAGTAGCAATAATAATAAAAATAATAGTAATAATAATAATAATAATAATAGTTGTAGTAGTAGTAATAATAATAATAGCAATAGTAGTAGTAATAATAATAATAATAATAATAATAATAAAGAAAAAAGAAGAAGAAAAAGAAGTTGATGAGAATTTTGAAATGAAAGATTAACGTAAGGATTAAACAATGATAAAAACAAATGTCAAGGTTAGAGGATCCACTAATGGTATGTCAAACAAGTATAGTATAAACTCTTATTATTCAATTGGAAACCACACACAAAGGAGGTTCCAATCTGATTATAGATTGTTAACATGATTACATTAGTCATCTTATTCGATTAATGCTAATACTTGTAAATCTCTTCAAGCATTCATGATTATAACTTATGTTAACAACAAATCAAGTTCCTTTCATAACTCAGGTGTCGGTTATACCATACAGTATGGGCTATGAAAGTGCCAAACATTTGTTGTACCAAGTGTTATACAACATAAATCAAGATTAGTCATTTAACAAGCAAAATATTAAAGAGTGAACAAGATAACAAATACAAAACATGTTAGTATCAAACATTAAAGTTCATATTAAGTTTACATTATACTTATTCTTACACCATTAGTGTAACCTTTTCACCTTGACATAATAAACTTAGCTAAACATAATGAAAGAAAGGAAAATACATAAACAAAATAAGAACATAAATAAGATAAAAGTTAACTAAGTAAATGAAAGGAAATGAAAGGCATAAACTTGATATTAATGAAAGCAAAGCATAAACATTACAAAAAATACAAAGAGAGAAAGCAAGAGCATGATCTTGATCTGAAAACTAAGATGCCTAAATGCATGGCAAATGCCTCCTTTTATAGGCCAAAATTAGAAACTATTGATTTGATGACCAATTGATGAGTGGGTGACCAACTCTTGACTTGGTGACAATCCTTATCTTATCTTGTCTGCCCAAAACGTCATTGATAACGTCAAAATTGGAGCCACTTGAAAACATGAAAGTTATAGGAAATTGTCTCCGCTTTCTTGTGTAAAACCTTCAGCTCATTTTGACTTCTATAACTCTAGATATGGCCAAAATACTGAACAGTGCTCGGGCTGGAGGACAGATTCGGGCTTCTTTATTATTGCTACAATTTGGACTTGAAAATGGCCTTTTTAGATCTTGGGCTCCATATGAAAGTTATAGGCCTATATCTTACCTTTACATCCATATAAAGTAGACCTAAATCTAAGATCTTTAGCTCTAGATATGACCCAATTACCAAATAGTGTTCCGGTTTGGATTGCACCGACATCTCTTTTCTAAGTTTGGCCGTCTCTTTATCCTTTCAATTTCAGTTCTTAAATTCAGCAATCAATCCTTTCATTTATGTGATAGGCTTGCATTTAAAATGAACATTTACCATAAATTAAAGGTATCTTATATTATTAGATATATTATTATAAAACATGCTTTAGTTAAGGAGTTATTGATACTTCAAGTGCAAAATGATGATATAAAACCTTGATAAAAATGCACTTTTAAGTACTAATCACACCCCCCAACCAGCTTATTACTAGTCCCTAGTAATCAAAGCGTTAAAATAGAAAAATAATTTGAGGAGTTATTGATACTTCAAGTGCAAAATGATGATATAAAACCATGATAAAAATGCACTTTTAAGTACTAATCACACCCCCCAACCAGCTTATTACTAGTCCCTAGTAATCAAAGCGTTAAAATAGAAAACAAATTTGCAAATTTCACAAAGCAAGGTATTCATCATTTAACTTCCATTAATCTATCCAGATAAACAAACTCTCATTAAATTTATATATCTGCTCAATACCTCTTAACAAGATATTAATAAACCTTTCTTTTGTGCTCAATGTATCAACACATACTAATCAGGCTTTTCTTGGAAGAAAATAAAATTTTTGTTCTAATGTTTAAGGTTAACTTCCTTGGGTTGGGATTATTATTTTTGTCTTCTTTTTTTTTAAAAAATATATATACATATAATTTAAAAACATCATGCATCTTTAACCCATATAACGAGCTTTCAGCTAATGACTCCCAAACCAGTTGGTCTTAGGGCATTAGGTGTTAAGACAACCCTACGAGCTTAGTAACTCGGGTCGCAGATACTGGTATGTAGATAGTGCAATGTTTGATTCCCTTAAGCTTTTCTCCTCAACTCATCTAACAAGCATTGGGCCAATAGCTCCCAAGTTAGTTGACTTTAGGGTATTAGGTGTTAAAACACCCCTTCGTGCTTAATTGCTTAGGTTAGGGAGGCTACAAAACCAAACTTATCTACATTTTTATTATTATCATTTTTTTTCTTTTTTTTCTTTTTTTTTAATTATATACAATCTCTTTCCTTTTCTTTTTTCTTTTTTTTTCTTTTTCTAATTATATACTATCCCTTTCCCTTAGTTGTTACCTTTAACAAAAGAACATAAATAATGTAATAATCCAATATGCAACCTACAATCATATGTTACAGTGTGTGTGTGTAAATTAAGGTTTAAGAATACATGTGAAATAAGTATATAAGCATAATTAAGTGATAACAATGAGAGAGTTTGTAAATCTGAATATTTCATGAAGTATTATAATAGACCTTGTTAAGATGGTTACTAAGATGCATCTCAAGAGTCACATTAATAAAAGAACTCATTTACTCTGCCATCCTAGTAACAACAATTATGCACATGCTTTATGAAATGGAAAACAATTTTTTTTTATCAACTACTACCCTCTCCCCCCAACCAAAATGAGGCATTGTCCTCAATGTTTAAAGGTAGAAAGATAGAGCATAGAAGATATCACCTGAAATAACGAACATTGACAAACCTGAAACACAATGAAACAAATATAAGTAACAACAAAACACAATAATAAAACCAAAAGACACAAAGATTCACAAATGAAGGCTTAAATCCAATCTAAGCTTTTTACGGCTTTCCTTAGTTGACCAATTTATGCGACTCATAGAAGGATCAATTACAGGAATGAAAGATTGTAGTTGGTCAGTCAATTGTTCAGCAGTAGCAGCAGATGAGATTATGATTTGTCATGCATAAGATGTTAGAAATTCTTGTTCCACAGCATGATCAACAAAAGACAACAACTTATCATAATAACCATTAACATTTAACAGACCTATGGGTTTATAGTGAATGTCCAGTTGGGCCCAAGAGGAAATATGAAAGATCACTTCCAATGTGCTTAGACCACCTAGTAAAGCAATGAAGGCATCAACATGGTTAAACATTGCATTCATTTGAGCTGACATTGTGGAGACTTGAAGTTCCTCTCCAATTGTTTTTCCAATGATGTCCCCTTGTGCTAAAGTTTCGGGGACGACCCCCAAAACTTGACTACCTTTTAAAAATGCAGCTATTGACACACCTCCCATTAATCCCAGACTACCTCCCCCATACACTAAATGAATCTTTCTCTCAGCTAGCACTTGACCAAGATGATTTGCTGATTTTAAAAACTCCTTTTCTTTTCCAGGACTAGATCCACCGAAAACACAAATATTTCTTATATGATGACCTGAGGAACTTGTCATTTCTACACACTTCTGTATTTGTTGAATGTATGGGTTGAGTAGAAATGAAAGGAAAGAAGAGAGGATTTTATAGATGAGAAATTGGAAAGGTAACCATACCACCTATATGTAGGCCAGCTAGAGTCTCACACACACTCTCTCTCTTTATTTATTTATTTATTTTTGAAAAAGGATGTGTATGTACAGGTAGTTGTGATTGTGGCTCACATCTTCCCTTGGTTTTACGTCCAAGAACGGCTTAAATGCCCTCTATAGATCGGGGATAGGCTTCCCATCCAGTTTTCTTAAAAACTGGCAAACATGGTCTTTTTTAGTCAGATTCCCAAGACTAAGTCGATCATGTTCTTTATGAAATAGTGGCCATAAATCATGAATTACATGATGCACATCTCTACTAGGATGCGTCTCAAGAGTAAATAGAAGATTATCTAAAGACTCCTTACTCAGGCCATCCTTAATGAATTGTATTTTATCTTCACGGTTTATAGATACCATTCCTAAAGAACGACATTGTGTATTACAAGTCCATTTAGCACATCGATGACAAACTTTCAGTCGTTTTGCATTATGTTTCTTTGCAAAAGTGCTTTTACCTGTTCTAGGCATGTGTGAAATGAAGGAGTTAGAGGACTCACCTAATAATTGGACCTTTGCTTCAATCAACCAGCAAATATCTTCAGGAATTCCATGATTCTTTAACAATCTCAATCTTGCACATCTAGCACAATAAAGTTTTGTAATCGCATTTTGAGGCAGAGTGGGAAAATACTTTTTCAATTTTTCAAGATTAGTGTCCATTTTTAAATGAGAATCGGAGAGCGGGAAAATACTTTTTCAATTTTTCAAGATTAGTGTCCATTTTCAAATGAGAATTGGAAGAGAGATTCAAAGAATTGCACAGATATATACACAGATATCAGTAATTGTGGGAAACTGAAAGAACCGACTTAAGTCACGGAGTACCGTTATCCGCCATTTGACTAGGGTGAGAGAAACTAGCAAAAATCACTCAAAAAAATATCAATCTTTATATACAGGATCACCCAATTCAATAGAGTCATGTTCAACTGAAAAATTGTCAAAGTAAACTTTCAGACGATGTCCATTTACCTTGAAAACATTGTCATTCTTTGGATTCTTGATGTCGTAGGCCCCATATGGATACACATGTTTCACAATAAAAGGACCGCTCCATCTTGATCTTAATTTTCCAGGAAATAAATGCAGTCGAGAATTATAAAGCAAGACTTTTTGACCAACATTGAATGTTTTTCTCAGTATTTTCTTATCATGAAACTCTTTAATTCTTGCTTTATGAATTCTTGAATTTTCATATGCATCATTTCTTATTTCCTCAAGCTCATTTATTTGTAATTTTCGCAGTTGACTAGCATCATCCAGATTTGAATTGAAAGCTTTAATAGCCCAATAAGCTTTATGTTCAAGTTCCACAGGCAAGTGACAAGGTTTTCCATAGACTAGTCTATAAGGTGACATACCTAATGATGTTTTATAAGCAGTTCGATAAGCCCAAAGTGCATCATTAAGTCTTAAAGACCAGTCTTTTCTATTAGGGTTCACTGTTTTCTCCAAAATATGTTTGATCTCCCTATTAGCAAGCTCTACTTATCCACTTGTTTGAAGGTGATAAAGGGTGGCAACTTTCTATGTGATTCCATATTTCTTCATTAAAGACTCAAATGGCTTGTTGCAGAAATGTGTTCCACCATCACTTATTATGGCTCGAGGGACTCCAAATCGACTCAAAATATTTTCTTTCAGAAACTTTATCACTGTTTTGTGATCATTGTTTCGACTTGGAATTGCCTCTATCCATTTTGAAACATAATCTACTGCGACGAATATGTATAAGAAACCAAATGATGGAGGGAATGGACCCATGAAATCTATACCCCAGCAGTCAAAGATCTTAATGACAATAATAGGATTTAACAACATCATGTGACGTTTTGAAATAGATCCCAACTTTTGACAATTTTCACAAGACTTGCAGAATGCAATGCATAGAGTTGAGAATCATAAAACAAAACTTTTTGACCATGTGAGTCTTTGAACATGGTGGGCCAAGTTTTGCAGAATGCATGTGTGTCTTTGAACATGGTGGGCCAATAAAATCCATTTTAAAAGATTCTTATAGCTGTCTTTTTTTACGAGAAATAACTTCCATATGCTTCAGAATGACAAAGTTTAATGACACTACTTACCTCATTGTCGGGAATGAATCTTTGAAATATTTGATCAGGACAATATTTGAATAAGTTAGGGTCATCACAATAAAAGTTCTTCACTTCGTTCAAAAACTTTTCTTTGTCTTGGGTACTCCAATCAGCTGGCAAATCTCCTAAAGCAAGAAAATTGATATTTTTTTATCATACCAAGGCATTGGACTAAGAGAAAGTAAGGATTCGTTAGGAAAGTAATCATCGATTAGTGTGATATCAGATGTCGAATTTGTTATCATTGTTGACAAAAGATTCACATCAACATTTTCGGTGCTTTTTTCATCCGTGATTTCTTCCTCAGAATAAATCATTTACAAATCTTCAGATTCATCCAACTCATTTTTACTTAAAGTAGATTCAAGTTGATCATAGACTAATTCGTCAATATGATCTACTTCTTGTAAATCATTATCTTCTCCAGGTTGTTTGCAAATGTTGAAAATATTCATCTCCAATGTCATGTTTCCAAATGATAGCTTCATCAGTCCATTCCTATAATTAATTAATGTGTTAGAAGTTGCAAGAAACGGACGTCCTAAAATAACAGGAAATGAATTACATGCGTCAACAGGTTCTGTGTCCAAGACAATAAAATCCACAGGATAAATGAATTTATCGACTTGTACTAACACATCTTCAATTATTCCTCTAGGCACTTTTACAGATCTATCGACAAGTAAAAGAGATATAGAAGTTGGTTTTAAGTCACCTAGATTGAGACTTTGAAAAACTGAATATGGAAGTAAATTCACACTAGCTCCAAGATCAAGTAAAGCTCTTTCAATTTTATGTTCTCCAATAAAGCAAGAAATTGTAGGACAACCAGGGTCTTTATATTTCAAAGCATTATTGTTCTGAAGAATAGCACTTACTTATTCAGCTAAAAAGGCTTTCTTTTTCACATTCAGTTTCCTCTTCACAGTGCATAGATCTTTTAAAAATTTAGCATAGGAAGGAACCTATTTAATAGCATCCAGCAAAGGTATATTGATTCTTACCTGTTTGAAAGTTTCAAAAATTTCAGAGTTGTGATTGACTTTGCTTTGTTTGGTCATGGCTTGAAAAAATGGAAGTGCTGGCGGAGAATCAGTCTTTTCTTTGCAATTTTCAGATTCAACCCTTTCCTTACCCTCAAAGATTGACTCATCATCTTTCTCATAAGGTTCAAGAGAGGGTTTTTAAATAACCTTACCACTGTGAAAAGTAGTGACTGATTTGACTTGATCCATGTGTTGGCTTCCGGAACTACTTGCATTTGCATTGTATTGCCCCTTGGGATTTTGTTGTGGTTGAGATGGAAACTTACCTTTCTCTTGGAAACTGAGAGTAGATGTTAATTTTGCAAGAGTATCTTCAAAATCTGTCATGTTTTGAGCAAGTTGAGTATTGATTGTCTCTTGCTTTTCAATGAATGCATGCAATGTTTCCTCAAGATTTCTTCTAGGAGGTGGAGTATAAGGAGGTGTATATCCATGAGAATGTTGGAAATTGTGGTGTTCATAAAATGGTGGTTGTGAAGTTTGTGCATTGTTGTTCTCACTCTTCCAACTAAAATTTAGGTGATTTCTCCAACCAAGGTTGTATGTTTGTGAGTATGGGTTGTGGTTGGCCTTTTGGAAACTGTTTAAAGTATGGGCTAGTTCATGGAAACATGACTTAAAAGAAGGCAAGGTTTGACAATTATTGGTTAAGTGTTCATTTGTTTCACATATTTGACACACAATGTTTTCAACAGATTTTAATTGACCACTCTTTTTCAATTCTAGTGCCTCGACTTTTCTAGCTAAAGATACAAACTTGGCTTGAAGGTCATAATCTTCTCTAAGGTTGTACATACCTCTATTAGATGTATGAGGTTGAGTTTTACTCGGTACCTTATAAGTACCCGCGGTGTCCCAATTTTGAGCATTTTCAGCTAACAAGTAGTCCATTGCTTCATCAGGATCTTTATCTTCAAAAGTTCCATTGCACATCAATTCAACCATTTGCCTATCTCTAGGTGTTAACCCTTCATAGAAATTTGAAACCAATCTCCATGTTTCAAAACTATGATGAGGGCAAGTACTAAGCAAGTTGATTAGTATTTAAAAGTGCATTTTTATCATGGTTTTATATCATCATTTTGCACTTGAAGTATCAATAACTCCTTAACTAAAGCATGTTTATAATAATATATCTAATAATATAAGATACCTTTAATTTATGTTAAATGTTCATTTTAAATGCAGGCCTATCACATAAATGAAAGGATTGATTAATGAATTTAAGAACTTAAATTGAAAGGACAAAGAGATGGCTAAACTTTGAAAAGAGATGTCGGTGCAATCCAAACCGGAACACTGTTCGGGAATTGGGTCATATCTGGAGCTATAAATCTCAGATTTAGGTCTACTTTATATGGATGGAAAGGTAAGACATAGGCCTATAACTTTCATATGGAGCTTAAGATCTAAGAAGGCCATTTTGAAGTCCAAATTATAGCAACAACAAAGAAGCCCGAATCTGTCCTCCAGCCCGAGCACTATTCAGTATTTTGGCCATATCTGCAGTTCTAGAACTTGAAATGAGCTGAATGTTTTACACAAGCAAGCTGAGACAATTGCCTACAACTTTCATGTTTTCAAGTGGCTCAAGTTTTGACGTTATCAATGACATTTTGGGCAGACAAGAGAAGATAAGGATTGTCACCAAGTCAAGAGTTGGCCACCCACTCATCAATTAGTCATCAATCAATAGTTCCCAATTTTGACCTATAAAAGGAGGCATTTGCCATGCATTTAGGCATCTTGGTCTCCAGATCAAGATCATGCTCTTGCTTTCTCTTTTTGTATTTTTTTTTGTAATGTTTATGTTTGCTTTCATTAATATCAAGTTTATGCCTTTCATTTCCTTTCCTTTAGTTAGTTAACTTTTATCTTATTTATGTTCTTATTTTGTTTATTTATTTTTCTTTCTTTTATTATGTTTAGCTAAGTTTATTATGTCAAGGTGAAAAGGTTACATTAATGGTGTAAGAATAAGTATAGTGTAAACTTAATATGGACTTTAATGTTTGATACTAACATATTTTGTATTTGTTATCTTGTTCACTCTTTAATACTTTGCTTGTTAAATGACTAATCTTGATTTATGTTGTATAACACTTGGTACAACAAATGCTTGGCACTTTCATAGTTCATACTGTATGGTATAACCAACACCTGAGCTATTAAAGGAACTTGATTTGTTGTTAACATAAGTTATAATCATGAATGCTTGACGAGATTTACAAGTACTAGCATTAATTGAATAAGATGACTAATGCAATCATGTTAACAATCTATAATCTGCTTGGAGCCTCCTTTGTGTGTGGTTTGCAATTGAATAATAAGAGTTTATACTATACTTGTTTGACATACCATTAGTGGAACCTCTAACCTTGACATTTGTTATTATTATTGTTTAATCCTTACATTAATTTTCCATCTCCAAGTTCTCATCATCTTCTTCTTCTTCTCTTTCTTTATTATTATTATTATTATTATTATTATTACTACAACTACTACTATTATTATTATTGTTATTATTATTATTATTATAGTTATTATTATTATTGTCATTGTTGTTATTATTGTTATTACTATTATTATTGTTGTTGTTATTATTATTATTGTTGTTGTCCTATTGTCGTTTGTAATTTGTACAATTAACCTCCCTATGGTTCGACCCCAGTCTTGTCGGGTTATTTATTACTTCGACACTCCTGCACTTGGGAGAAAACATCAATGTTTTAGTCCTGTCAAGTTTTTGGCGCCGTTGCCGGGGAGGTAAGTTCTTGTACAAATTATAGTATTTATTTTATTTTTTCTTTTCACTTTTTTTTATATAACTTTGTTTCTTTTCTCTTGTTTCTTCTTTTTTTGTTTTCTTCTTGCTTTTATTCTATTCCTACACGTGCATGAGAGTGTGGTCACGTACATCAAGTGGTAGACTTTGTAGGGTATCCTCATCATTTTTAGAAAATATGGCTGAAGAAGATAAGCAATCACTTCATAATGAGAATAATGAGAACAACCGTGCTAGAACACTTAGAGACCACATGAATCCCACAAGAACAAGTGCACTATCATGCATAGTTTTTCCTCCCGATGCATCTCATTTTAATTTTAAGGCAGGCATTATTCAACTTTTACCTTCTTTTCATGGCTTAGAATTGGAAAATCCATACTTGCATTTAAGGGAATTTGAGGAGGCCTGCAACACATATAATAATTTAAATTGTAGCATGAACACCATCAGATTAAAGCTTTTTCCTTTTTCATTAAAAGATAAAGCTAAAACATGGCTACAAAATTTGAGACCAGGATCCATTCGTGCTTGGGATGAAATGCAACAACAGTTTTTAAAGAAGTTTTTCCCATCTCATAGAACAAACTCTTTCAAAAGACAAATCACCACTTTCACTCAAAAATCAGGAGAAACATTTTACCAATGTTGGGATAGGTATCAAGACTTGCTTAGTACTTGCCCTCATCATGGTTTTGAAACATGGAGATTGGTTTCACATTTCTATGAAGGGTTAACACCTAAAGATAGGCAAATGGTTGAATTGATGTGCAATGGAACTTTTGAAGATAAAGACCCTGATGTTGATGAAGCAATGGACTACTTGTTAGCTGAAAATGCTCAAAATTAGGACACCGCGGGTACTTCTGAGGCACCGAGTAAAACTCAACCTCATACATCTAGTGGAGGTATATACAACCTTAGGGAAGATCATGACCTTCAAGCCAAGTTTGCATCTTTAGCTAGAAAAGTTGAGGCACTAGAATTGAAAAAGAGTGGTCAATTAAAATCTGTTGAAAACATTGATTGTCAAATATGTGAAACAAATGAACACTCAACCAACGATTGTCCAACCTTGCCTTCTTTTAAGGTATGTTTCCATGAACAAGCCCATGCTTTAAACAGTTTCCAAAGGGCCAACCATAACCCATACTCACAAACATACAACCCTGGTTGGAGAAATCACCCAAATTTTAGTTGGAAGAGTGAGAACAACAATGCACAAACTTCACAACCACCATTTCAAGCACACCACAATTTCCAAAATTCTCGGTACCTATCCCAACATTGGTAAAATGTCTCTCCTGGTTTTTGAGTGAAAGTGGTGATTTGTCTTTTGAAAGAGTTTGTTTTATGAGATGGGAAAAACTTCTTTAGAAACTGCTATTGCATTTCATCCCAAGCACGAATGGATCCTGGTCTCAAATTTTGTAGCCATGTCTTAGCTTTATCTTTTAATGAAAAAAAAAAGAAGCTTTAATCTGATGGTGTTCATGCTACAATTTAAATTATTATATGTGTTATAGACCTCCTCGAATTCCCTTAAATGCAA
This sequence comes from Populus euphratica, assembly GCF_000495115.2. Lineage (NCBI taxonomy): Eukaryota > Viridiplantae > Streptophyta > Magnoliopsida > Malpighiales > Salicaceae > Populus > Populus euphratica. Next base: position 13,659 of record NW_011500848.1, on the reverse strand, counting down.
GTATGGATTTTTCAATTCTAAGCCATGAAAAGAAGGTAAAAGTTGAATAATACCTGGTTTAAAATTAAAATGAGATGTGTCGGGAGGAAAAACTATGCATGATGGTGCACTTGTTCTTGTGGGATTCATGTGGTCTCTAAGTGTTCTAGCACGGTTATTCTCATTATTCTCATTATGAAATGATTGATTATCTTCTTCGGCCATATTTTTTGAAAATGATGAGGATACCCTACAAAGTCTACCACTTAATGTACATGACCACACCTCATGCAAGTGTAGGAATAAAATAAAAGGAAGAAGAAAACAAAGGAAGAAGAAACAAGAGAAAAGAAACAAAGTTATATACAAGAAAAGTGAAAAGAGAAAATAAAATAAATATTATAATTTATACAAAACTTACCTCCCCGGCAACGGCGCCAAAAACTTGACACGAGTAAAAGATTGATGTCTTCTCCCAAGTGCAGGAGCGTCAAATTAATAAATAACCCAGCAAGACCGGGGTCGAACCACAGGGAGGTTAATTGTACAAATTATAAACAACAACAATAGTACAATAACAACAACAATAATATTATTAGCAATAATAATAATAATAATAATAATAATAATAATAATAATAATAATAATAGTTGTAGTAGTAGTACTAGTAATAATAATAATAGCAATAGTAGCAATAATAATAATAAAGAAAAAAGAAGAAGAAGAAGAAGTTGATGAGAATTTTGAGATGAAAGATTAATGTGAGGATTAAACAATGATAAAAACAAATATCAAGGTTAGAGGATCCACTAATGGTATGTCAAACAAGTATAGTATAAACTCTTATTATTCAATTGGAAACCACACACAAAGAAGGTTCCAATCTGATTATAGATTGTTAACATGATTACATTAGTCATCTTATTTGATTAATGCTAATACTTGTAAATCTCGTCAAGCATTCATGATTATAACTTATGTTAACAACAAATCAAGTTCCTTTTATAGCTCAGGTGTCGGTTATACCATACATTATGGGCTATGAAAGTGCCAAGCATTTGTTGTACCAAGTGTTATACAACATAAATCAAGATTAGTCATTTAACAAGTAAAGTATTAAAGAGTGAACAAGATAACAAATACAAAACATGTTAGTATCAAACATTAAAGTCCATATTAAGTTTACACTATACTTATTCTTACACCATTAGTGTAACCTTTTCACCTTGACATAATAAACTTAGCTAAACATAATGAAAGAAAGGAAAATAAATAAATAAAATAAGAACATAAATAAGATAAAAGTTAACTAAGTAAATGAAAGGAAATGAAAGGCATAAACTTGATATTAATGAAAGCAAAGCATAAACATTACAAAAAATACAAAGAGAGAAAGCAAGAGCATGATCTTGATCTGGAAACCAAGATGCCTAAATGCATGGCAAATGCCTCATTTTATTGGCAAAATTGGGAGCTATTGATTTGATGACTAATTGATGAGTGGGTGACCAACTCTTGACTTGGTGACAATCCTTATCTTATCTTGTCTGCCCAAAATGTCATTGATAATGTCAAAATTGGAGCCACTTGAAAACATGAAAGTTGTAGGAAATTGTCTCAACTTTCTTATATAAATAATTCAGCTCATTTTGACTTCTAGAACTCCAGATATGGCCAAAATACTGAATAGTGCTTGGGCTGAAGGACAGATTCAGGCTTCTTTGTTGTTGCTACAATTTGGACTTGAAAATGGCCCTTTTAGATCTTGGGCTCCATATGAAAGTTGTAGACCTATGTCTTACCTTTCCATCTATATAAAGTAGACCTAAATATGAGATCTATAGCTCCAGATATGACCCAATTACCGAACAGTGTTTCGGTTTGGATTGCACCGACATCTCTTTTCTAAGTTTGGCCATCTCTTTATCCTTTCAATTTCAGTTCTTAAATTCATCAATCAATCCTTTCGTTTATGTGATAGGCCTGGATTTAAATTTAAAATTTACCACAAATTAAAGGTATCTTATATTATTAGATATATTATTATAAAACATGCTTTAGTTAAGGAGTTATTGATACTTTAAGTGCAAGATGATAATATAAAACCTTGATAAAAATGCAGTTTTAAGTACTAATCATAGGCCAGCTGGAGTCTCACACACTCTCTCTCTCTCTCTCTCTTTATTAATTAATTAATTTATTTTAAAAAAAGCTTGTGTATGGATAGGTAGTTGTGATTGTGGCTCATATCTTCTCTTGGTTTTACGTCCAAGAATAGTTTAAACGCCCTTTATAGGACGGGGATAGGCTTCCCATCCAGTTTTCTTAAAAACTGGCAAGTAGGGTCTTTTTTAGTCAGATTCCCAAGACTAAGTTAAGCATGTTCTTTATGAAATAGTGGCCATAAATTATGAATTGCACGATGCACATCTCCACTAGGATGCGTCTCAAGAGTTAATAGAAGATTATCTAAAGACTCCTTACTCAGGCCATCCTTAATGAATTGTATTTTATCTTCATGGTTTATAGATACCATTCCTAAATGACATTGTGCATTACAAGTCCATCTGGCACATCGATGACAGACTTTCAGTCGTTTTGCACGACGTTTCTTTGCAAAAGTGCTTTTACCTGTTCCAAGCATGTGTGAAATGAACGAATTAGAGGACTCACCTGATAATCGGACCTTTGCTTCAATCAACCAGCGAATATCTTCAGGAATTCCATGATTCATTAACAACCTCAATCTTGCACATCTAGTATGGTAAATTTTTGTAATCGCATTCTGAGGCAGAGCGGGAAAATACTTTTTCAATTTTTCAAGATTAGTGTCCATTATCAAATGATATTTGGAAGAGAGATTCAAAGAATTGCACAAATACATACATAGATATCAGTTATTATGGGAAACTGAAAGAACCGACTTAAGTCACGGAGTACCGTTGTCCGCCATTTGACCGGGGTGAGAGAAGCTAGCAAAAATCACTCAAAAAGAAAAACAATGTGAGAAAAACAAAATAATCAACCTTTATCTACAAGATCATTCAAACCAGTTGATTCATTTTCACAAGGAAAATTATCAAAGTAAGCTTTCAAACGATGTCCATTTTCCTTAAAAACATTGTCATTCATTGAATTCTCAATATCAAAGGCCCCATAAGGATACACATGTTTCTTAATAAATGGACTGCCCCATCTTGATCTGAGCTCTCTAGGGAATAAATGGAGTTGAGAATTATAAAACAAAACTTTTTGACCAGTATCAACTTTTTGACAATTTTCACAAGTTTTGTAGAATGCATGCGTGTCCTTAAAAATGGTAGGCCAATAAAATCTATTTTGAAAGATTTTTGCAGCTGTCTTTTTCAATTTTATGTTCTCCAATAAAGTAAGAAATTGTAGGACAACCAGGGTCTTTATATTTCAAAGCATTATTGTTCTGATGAATGACACTTACTTGTTCGGCTAAAAAGGCTTTCTTTTTCACATTCAGTTTCCTCTTCACCGTGCATAGATCTTTAAAAAATTTAGCATAGGAAGGAACCTGTTTAATAGCATCCAACAAAGGTAAATTGATTCTTACCTATTTGAAAGTTTCAAATATTTCAGAGTTGTGATTGATTTTGCTTTGTTTGGTCCTGGCATGAGGAAATGGAAGCGTTGGTGGGGAATCAGTCTTTTCTTTGCAAATTTCAGATTCAACCCCTTCCTTACCCTCAAAGATTGACTCATCATCTTTCTCATAAGGTTCAAGAGTGGGTTTTTCAATAACCTTACCACTACGAAGAGTAGTGACTGATTTGACTTGATTCATGTGTTGGCTTCCAGAACTACTTGCATTTGCATTGTATTGCCCCTTGGGATTTGGTTGTGGTTGAGATGGAAACTTACCTTTCTCTTGGAAACTAAGAGCAGATGTCAATTTTGCAAGAGTATCTTTAAAATCTATGATGTTTTGAGCAAGTTGAGTATTAATTGTCTCTTGCTTTTAATGAATGCATGCAATGTTTCCTCAAGATTTCTTCTAGGAGGTGGAGCATAAGGAGGTGTATATCCATGAGAATTTTGGAAATTATGGTGTGCTTGAAACGGTGGTTGTGAAGTTTGTACATTGTTATTATCACTCTTCCAACTGAAATTTGGGTGATTTCTCCAACCAGGGTTGTATGTTTACGAGTATGGGTTATGGTTGGCCTTTTGGAAATTGTTTAAAGCATGGGCCTGTTCATAGAGACATTCCTTAAAAGAGGGTAAGGTTGGACAGTTATTAGTTGAGTGTTCATTTGTTTCACATATTTGACACACAATGTTTTCAACAGATTTTAATTGACCATTCTTTTTCAATTCTAGTACTTTGACTTTTTTAGCTAAAGATGCAAACTTGGCTTGGAGGTCATGATCTTCCCTAAGGTTGTACATACCTCCACTAGATGTATGAAGTTGAGTTTTACTCGGTGCTTCGTAAGTACCCGCAATGTCCCAATTTTGAGCATTTTCAACTAACAAGTCTAAGTACTCCATTGTTTCATCAGGGTCGTTATCTTCAAAAGTTTCATTGCACATCAATTCAACCATTTGCCTATCTCTAGATGTTAACCCTTCATAAAAATATGAAACCAATCTCCATGTTTCAAAACCATGATAAGGGCAAGTATTAAGCAAGTCTCGATACCTATCCCAATATTGGTAAAATGTTTCTCCTGGTTTTTTAGTGAAAGTGGTGATTTGTCTTTTGAAAGAGTTTGTTCTGTGAGATGAAAAAAACTTCTTTAAAAACTGTTGTTGCATTTCATCCCAAGCACGAATGGATCCTGGTCTTAAATTTTGTAGCCATGTTTTAGCTTTATCTTTTAATGAAAAAGAAAAAAGCTTTAATCTGATGATGTTCATGCTACAATTTGAATCATTATATGTGTTGCGGACCTCCTCAAATTCCCTTAAATGCAAGTATGGATTTTTCAATTCTAAGCCATGAAAAGAAGGTAAAAGTTGAATAATGTCTGGTTTAAAATTAAAATGAAATGCATCAATAGAAAAAACTATGCATGATGGTGCACTTGTTCTTGTGGGATTAATGTGGTCTCTAAGTGTTCTAGCACGGTTATTCTCATTATTCTCATTATGAAGTGATTGATTATCTTCTTCGGCAATATTTTTCTGAAAATGATGAGGATACCCTAAAAAGTCTACCACTTAATGTACGTGACCACATTCTCATGCACGTGTAGGAATAGAATAAAAGGAAGAAGAAAACAAAAGAAGAAGAAACAAGAGAAAAGAGACAAAATTATATACAAGAAAAGTGAAAAGAGAAAATAAAATAAATACTATAATTTGTACATGAACTTACCTCCCCGGCAATGGCGCCAAAAACTTGACACGACCAAAAGATTAATGTCTTCTCCCAAGTGCAGGAGTGTCGAAGTAATAAATAACTCGGCATGACCAGGGTCGAAACACAGGGAGATTAATTGTGCAAATTATAAACAACAACAACAACAACAATAATAATAGTAGCAATAATAATAATAATACTAATAATAATACTAGTAGTAGTAGTAGTAGTAGTAGTAGTAGTAATAATAATAATAATAATAAAGAAGAAGAAGAAGTTGATGAGAACTTTGAGATGAAAGATTAACGTAAGGATTAAACAATGATAAGAACAAATATCAAGGTTAAAGGATCCACTAATGGTATGTCAAACAAGTATAGTATAAACTCTTATTATTCAATTGGAAACCACACACAAATGAGGTTCCAATCTGATTATAGATTGTTAACATGATTACATTAGTCATCTTATTCGATTAATGCTAATACTTGTAAATCTCGTCAAGCATTCATGATTATAACTTATGTTAACAACACATCAAGTTCCTTTCATAGCTCAGGTGTCGGTTATACCATACAGTATGGGCTATGAAAGTGCCAAGCATTTGTTGTACCAAGTGTTATACAACATAAATCAAGATTAGTCATTTTGCAAGCAAAGTATTAAAGAGTGAACAAGATAACAAATACGAAACATGTTAGTATCAAACATTAAAGTCCATATTGAGTTTACACTATACTTATTCTTACACCATTAGTGTAACCTTTTCACCTTGACATAATAAACTTAGCTAGACATAATAAAAGGAAGAAAAATAAATAAACAAAATAAGAACATAAATAAGATAAAAGTTAACTAAGTAAATGAAAGGAAATGAAAGGCATAAACTTGATATTAATGAAAGCAAAGTATAAACATTACAAAAAATACAAAGGGAGAAAGCAAGAGTATGATCTTGATCTGGAAACCAAGATGCCTAAATGCATGGCAAATGCCTCCTTTTATAGGCCAAAATTGGGAATTATTGATTTGATGACTAATTGATGAGTGGGTGACAATCCTTATCTTCTCTTGTGTGCCCAAAACATCATTGATAACATCATAATTGGAACTACGTGAAAACATGAAAGTTGTATAAAATTATCTTAGCTTTCTTGTGTAAAAAATTCAGCTCATTTGAACTTCTAGAACTCCAGATATGGGCCAAACCCTAAACAATATTTGGGATGGAAGATAGATTCTGACTTCTTTGTTGTTGCTACAATTTGGATTTGAAAATGACATTTTTAAGTCTTCGGCTCCATATGAAAGTTGTAGGCCTATATCTTAGCTTTCTATCCATATAAAGTAGACCTAAATCTGAGATCTGCAACTCCAGATATGATCCAATTACCAAACAATGTAATGGTTTGGATTGCACCAGCATCTCTTTTCTAAGTTTGGCCATCTCTGTCCTTTCAATTTCAGCTCTTAAAGTCATCAATCAATCCTTTCATTTATGTGATAGGCTTGCATTTAAAATGAACATTTTCCACAAATTAAAGGTATCTTATATTATTATAAAACATGCTTTAGTTAAGGAGTTATTGATACTTTAAGTGCAAAATGATGATATAAAACCTTGATAAAATATGCACTTTTAAGTATTAATCAGTAAGTAGTCTCATTAAAAAAATCTTACATAAAAAAAAACAACTGCAAAAATCTTATAAAGTGGATTTTATTGGCCCATCATGTTCAAGGACTCACATGCATTCCACAAAACCTATGAAAATTGTCAAAAGGTGGGATTTATTTCAAAACACAGAGAGTCTTTAGATAATCTTCTTTTGACTCTTAAGTCTCATCATAGTTAAGATAAGCATAGTGCAATTCATGACTTATGAACCCATTTTCATAAAGAACATGCTTGGCATAGTCTTGAGAATCTGACTAAAAAAGACCCTCCTTGCCAATTTTTAAGAAAATTGGATGGGAAGCCTATTCATGACCCATAGAGAGCATTTAAGCTGCTCTTGGACATAAAACCAAGGGAAGATGTGAGTCATTATCACAACTACCTGTACATACATATGCTTTTTTAAATAAATAAAAAAAAAGAGAGAGAGAAAGAGTATGTGATACTCCAGCTGGCCTATATAGAGGTGGTATGATTACATTTTTAATTTCTCATCTATAAAATCATCTCGTCCTTCCTTTTATTTCTACTTAACCCATACAATCAACAAATATAGAAGTGTGTAAAAATGACAAGTTCCTCAAGTCATCATATAAGAAATATTTGTGTTTTTGGTGGATCTAGTCCTGGGAAAGAAAAGGAGTTTTTAGAATCAGCAAATCATCTTGGTCAGGTGCTAGTTGAGAGAAAGATTTATTTAGTGTATGGAGGAGGCAATCTTAAGTTAATGGGAGGTGTGTCAATAACTGTATTTTTAGGAGATAATTAAGTTTTGGGAGTCATCCCCAAAGCTTTAGCACAAGGGGACATCATTGGGAAAACAATTAGAGAGGAACTACAGGTCTCCACAATGTTTGCTCCAATGAATGCAATATTTTCTCTTGGGCTCAACTGCACATTCACCATAAACCCATAGGTCTGCTAAATGTTAATGGTTATTATGATAAGTTGTTGTCTTTTCTTGATCATGCTGTAGAACAAGAATTTCTAGCATTTTCGGCATGACAAATCATAATCTCTGCTGCTACTGCTGAACAATTAATTGACCAACTATAATCTTTCATTCCTATAATTGATCCCTCCATGAGTCGCATAAATTGGTTATCTACGGAAAGCTGTAAAAAGTTTAGATTGAATTTGAGTCTTCATTTGTGAATCTTTGTCTCTTTTGTTTTTATTGTTGTGTTTTGTTGTTTCTTATATTTGTTTAAGTGTGTTTGAGGTTTGTCAGTATTTGTTATTTCAGGTGATATCTTCTACACTATATCTTTCTACCTTAAGACATTGAGTACAATGTCTCGTTTTGGTTAGAGGGAGAGGGTAGTAGTTGATAAAAAAAATAATAACTAATTTTGTTTTCTATTTCATAAAGTATGTGAAAAAATGTTGTTACTAAGAGAACAAAGTAAATGAGCTCTTTTGTTAAAGTGACTATTGAGACACATCTTAGTAACTATTTTTAACAAGGTCTATCATAATACTTCTTGAAATATTGAGTTTTACAAACTCTCGTATTGTTATCACTTAATTCTACTCATATACTTATTTAACATGTATTTTTAAACCTTAATTTTCACACACACTTTAACATATGATTGTGGGTTGCACATTGAATTATTACATTATTTATGTTCTTTTATTAAAGGTAACAACTAAGGAAAAGGGATAGTATTCAATTTGAAAACAAAAATAAAAAAAAAAGCAAAAAAACATGATTATAATAAACATATAAATAAGTTTGGTTTCGTAGCCTCCTTAACCTAAGCAATTAAGTCTGAAGGGGTGTTTTAACACCTAATATCCTCAAGTCAACTAACTTGGGAGCTATTGACCCAATGTTTGTTACATAGGTTGAGGAGAAAAGCTTAAGGGAGTCAAACATTGCACTATCAACATATTAGTATCTGCAACCCGAGTTACTAAGCTCTTAGGGGTGTCTCAACACCTAATGCCCTAAGACCAATTAGTTTGGGAGTCATTAGCTGAAAGCTCATTACATGGGTAAAAGATACATTGTGTTTTAAGTTACATGTATATATATTTAAAAAAACAAAAAAATAATTATCCCAACCCAAGGAAGTTAACCTTAAACACTAGAACAAAAAATTTATTTTCTTCTAAGAAAAGCCCCATAACTATGTGTTGATATATTGAGCATAAAAGAAAGGTTTATTAATATCTTGTTTAAGAGGTATTGAGCAAATATATAAATTTAATGAGAGTTTATTTATCCGGATAGATTAATGGAAGTTGAATGATGAATAACTTGCTTTGTGGAATTTGCAAATTGTTTTTTTAATGCTTTAATTACTAGGAACTAGTAATAAGCTGGTTGAGGGGTGTGATTAGTATTGAAAAATACATTTTTATCAAGGTTTTATATCATCATTTTGCACTTGAAGTATTAATAACTCCTTAACTAAAACATGTTTTATACTAGCATATCTAATAATATAAGATACCTTTAATATATGATAAATGTTCACTTTAAATACATGAGTATCATGTAAATGAAAGGATTGATTGATGAGTGTAAGAACTGAAATTGAAAGGACAAAGAGATGGCCAAACTTAGAAAAGAGATGCTGGTGTAGTCCAAACCAGAACATTGTTATGTAATTGGGTCATATCTAGAACTATAGATCTCGGATTTAGGTCTACTTTATATCGATGGAAAGGTAAGACATAGGCCTACAACTTTTATACTGAGCCCAAGATTTAATAAGGCCATTTTCAAGTTCAAATTATAGCAACAAGGAAGAAGTCCGAATTTGTACTGCAGCCTGAACACTATTTAGTGTTTGGCCTATATCTGAAGTACTAGAACTCCAAATGACCTCCATTTGTTTTTTTGAAAAGCTGAGATAATTTCCTACAACTTTCATGTTTTCAAGTGGTTCCAATTCTGACGTTATCAATAATGTTTTGGGTAGACAAAAGAAGGTAAGTATTGTCACCAAGTCAAGAGTTGGTCACCCGCTCATCAAGATCATACTCTTGCTTTCTCCCTTTGTATTTTTGTAATGTTTATGCTTTGCTTTCATTAATATGAAGTTTATGCCTTTCATTTCCTTTCATTTACTTAGTTAACTTTTATCTTATTTATGTTCTTATTTTGTGTATTTAGTTTTCTTTCTTTCATTATGTCTAGCTAAGTGTTTATTTATTTTTCTTCTTTACTTAGTTAACTTTTATGTTCTTATTTTGTTTATTTGTTTTTCTTTCTTTCATTATGTCTAGCTAAGTTTATTATGTCAAGGTGAAAATATTACACTAATGGTGTAAGAATAAGTATAGTGTAAACTTAATATGGACTTTAATGTTTGATACTAACATGTTTTGTATTTGTTATCTTGTTTACTCTTTAATACTTTGCTTGTTAAATGACTAATCTTAATTTATGTTGTATAACACTTGGTACAACAAATGCTTGGCACTTTCATAGCCCATACTATATGGTATAACCGACACCTGAGCTATGAAAAGAACTTGATTTGTTGTTAACATAGGTTATAAGCATGAATGCCTAACAAGATTTACAAGTATTAGCATTAATCGAATAAGATAACTAATGTAATCATGTTAACAGTTTATAATCTGATTGGAACCTCCTTTGTGTGTGGTTTCCAATTGAATAATAAGAGTTTATACTATACTTGTTTGGCATACCATTAGTGGATCCTCTAACCTTGACATTTGTTGTTATCATTGTTTAATCCTTACATTGATCTTCCATCTCAAATTCTCATCAACTTCTTTTTTTTCTTCTTCTTCTCCTTTATTATTATTATTACTACTACTAATACTACTACTACTGTTACTACTATTATTATTATTAATATTATTACTAGTATTATTACTGTTACTATTATTAGTAGTATTATTAGTATTATTACTATTGTTATTGTTATTATTGTATTATTATTATCTATAATTTATACAATTAACCTCCTTGTGGTTCGACTTTGGTCTTGCCACGTTATTTATTACTTTGACACTCCTACACTTGGAAGAAGACATCAATCTTTTGGTCGTGTCATTCTCATTAACTTCTTCTTCTTTTTCTTCTTCTTCTTCTTCTATTATTATTGTTGTTGTTGTTGTTGTTACTACTACTGCTACTACTGCTGCTGCTGCTATTATTATTATTACTGTTACTATTGTTGTTGTTGTATTATTGTTATCTATAATTTATACAATTAACCTTCCTATGGCTCAACCCCGGTCTTACCGGGTTATTTATTACTTCGACACTCTTGCACTTGGGAAAAGACATCAATCTTTTGATCGTGTCATTAACCTTCAGGGAATCTAACTTTTCTTGGAAGTAGGCATCATGATTTTCATAACTCAATTTTGGGTTTCCTCTTAAATTGTCATTTTCTTTTTTCAAAAAATTAAAATGCAATAAAACAAATAAAAGTTGAAAATGAAAAAAGAATGGTAACTTGGTAAGAGAGGGCTAAAAAAGGTTACAAATGCATGAACGAACCAAGATGAATTTTAGGATAAAATTAAGAGCCCAATTGAACCCTATTTTATCCAAGATTGAAAGATAATGTAGATTCAAGGTGAAATTAAATGACTACTGGATGAATTTGCATAAAACTTAAGTCCAAGAAATTTGTTAGACTTTTAATAAGTTAATTTGATTTAATCATAGGTCCAATTGAAGATTTAATTAAGTTTAAGTATTAATTTGGGTTAGATAAAAATAATTAATTAAGAGCAAGGACTTAATTAGACTTTTAATGAGTTATATTAATTATACTAGGGACTTGATTGGTAAAAAATTAGGTTTGGAGGTTTAATTTGAGCTTAATTGAGAAGACTTAAATTTTAGAGGACTAGATTCAATTGCATGAGATAAGGATAAAATTGCATGAAATTATAAGTTTGAAAGTCAATTGAGAGTTAAATTTAAAAATTTAAAAATCAAGGATTACTTTGTAAAGAGCAAGAAATTTAAGGGTCCAATCAAAGAATATCAAGGGTAAAATTGCAAGGAACACAAAATATTAGGGGTTCCATTACAAAGTTCTAAAGGTTTAAGGATCAAATTAAAAAATACCATAATTTCATTATTCATTATCTTTTTCCCATTAAAACAAGAAAAAATGATGACCAAGTACCCATATTTCAGCCTTAATTTCTCCCTCATCTCTTCACTATACAACACAAATTTTATTCCAACTTATACTTTAGTATTTTCACTTCACTCTAAACTAAAACTCCAGCTTTATAGACATTAAAAACACACGTAGATTCTCTTCTGAAAAGTAAAGCAACATTATCCTGCCTGCAAAAACAGTGTTGGTCCTTTCTTTATTAGTTACATTGTATTACCCTTCAATCCATTAACCTCAAAGCCTCCCTGTTTTTCCTAATAAAACCCCCCCACAAAACCCTAATCTAAAAAGCCTGGAGGGGGAGATAAACACTACCATGAATAAACCTCTTACCATAACTACAACAACCCTTTCCTTAATGCTTCCAGCCTAAAACAAACCCCGAAACAACTCTCAAACTAATAGCAGGTCCCTTTCACCTGAGACAATCACCATATAAAAGCCCTTAAACCTCCTCAAAATAACCCTGCAACAGACCTAAAACAACCTTAAAATTAGCGCAAAAAAAGCCTATAAAACCACTTCCAAAAAGCCATGAAAACTCTAACCAAAACACTTTAAAAAACCCCCAAACCATACAAAGCTTCAACCATTAGAACACCATCCAAACAACCATTTTTCATAACATAAAAGTTAATTTCTAAGTCATCCCAATACAACCCTCAAATCATCACAAAATAATCCTTACAAGTAGTGGCAGTAGTAACCAGCTATAAACAAAATAATAGGAGTAGACATCGAACCTCAATATAGTAGAACTTTCTCTACAAAGATTTATTTGAGGAACTTTTAATGGGGAATTCAAGAGGGGATGTATTTGTTTTAGACCTTGTAAAACTTTCTCCCACCTATATCAAAATTAAAACATAGTAGTAAGTAGAAAAGACAAAGCTATATTGAAAAATAGGCATCGACATTAAATGTGATAGAGCTCCCTCTACAAAGATTCAATTGTGGCTCTTCTAATAGGGTATCCAAGAGGAGATGAGTTAGTATCAGACCTTGTAAAATTCCCTCCCACCAGTAGCCATATTAAAACACAACATTAGGGAGAACGGACAGACTTCGACTAAAAAACAAGAAGAGGACTAAAACTTCAACAAAGTAGAGCTCCCTCTAGAAACATTTGTTTATTGCTTTGCAAGTAGAAAGCCCAAGAAGGAAAAAACTAGACTAGTATAAGAAAAGATAGACCTGGACTAAAAAATAGGAAGAAGACTAAAACTTCAACGAAGCATAACTCCCTTTATAAGTGTTTGTTTACTACACTATCAACGAGGAATTGAAAAGGCAATAAAGGAGTTTTAGATTACTAGATGATCATCCTGTAATAGCAACAACGCATGATTCAACGTGCTAGCAATGGCGATGCTACGTAGTTCTACACATTGCTGGAATTGAAACGTTTCCACCAGTCCCTAAACAACCACAACAGCCTTGAAAGGTTGATTCCCAACCTTAAACCATTTCTTTGATCAATTTATTTTAGTATTCTCTAAAAACAAATAATGTTTTGATTTTTAATACAAAAAAATAAT
>NW_011500844.1:75487-82691 GCF_000495115.2 Populus euphratica | reverse complement strand
GAGAAAGGATGGTTGCTCTCTTGTCGCAGACTTATTATTGGCCGAAGATGGAAGACGATGTAGAACTTTACGTCAGGACTTGTCTTGTGTGCCAACAAGACAAGACTTTGCGGCAGCGAGAAGCAGGCTTATTACAGCCGCTGCCGATTCCAGAGAAGCCTTGGGTGTCAGTTTCGATGGACTTCATTGTTGGCTTTCCAAAGGTGGATGGCATGAACACGATCATGGTTGTCGTGGACAGATTCACCAAGTATGCGGTGTTTGTAGCTGCCCCTGTGGTGTGTACAGCCGAAGTGGCCGCTGATTTATTCTACCGCAATGTGGTGAAATACTTTGGAGTACCCTCAGACATTGTAAGCGATCACGATGTGCGATTCACGGGTAGATTCTGGACAGCATTGTTCAACATGATGGGAACAAGGCTGAAGTTTTCGACTGCCAACCATCCGCAGACTGATGGGCAGACGGAAAGGATAAATGCTTTGCTAGAGGAATATTTGAGACACTACGTGACAGCAATGCAGCGAAACTGGTTGGAGTTGCTAGATAGTGCGCAGTTTTGCTATAATCTTCAAAAATCCTCAGCAACGGAAGCAAGTCCATTTGAGCTAGTTTTGGGGGCGCAACCCCAAACTCCTGCAGAGATTGCAGTGCAGATATCTGGTGGGAAGAGTCCAGCGGCATACAGATTTGCGATGGAGCGACAGGAGCTGGTTGAGCAAGCTCAAGATAGTTTGCGGAAGGCAAGAAAACGGATGCTCAAATATGCAAATCAAAAGCGAAGGATGCTGGAATTCAGTGTGGGTGACAAGGTGTTGCTCAAGTTAACTCCTCAAATTTGGAAGAAAATTGTGGGGACGTCGAAGCACCGAGGGTTGGTGCCAAGATATGATGGGCCTTTTGAAGTCATTGAAAAGGTTGGGGCTGTTGCCTATAGATTGAAGCTGCCCGAACGGCTGAAGCTTCATCCCACTTTTCATGTAAGTTACTTACGGCCATTTTATGAAGACAATGAGGATCCTAAAAGAAGTAAGTCGCAACGAGCCCCTCCTACGATTCACAAGCAATTTGACGATGGTATCGTCAAGATTATGGATCATCGTCGACTTGGCCAACACAAAAAGAATCGGCGGACAGAATTCTTAGTGAAATGGAAGACGAATGAAGAGGTTTCGTGGGAGAAGGACACAGATTTGTGGCAATTTGAGGATCAAGTGCAAAACTACCTCACATCTATTCCGACGAGGACGTCGGACTCTTCTAATGGGGGTGGTTTGTTAAGGCTCTAGGCGCAAGGATGCGCCAACAAAGGCACATTGCTATGATTCCAACAACTTGATAAATTAGTCACAACATTACAATCGAAGCGATTCTTTGTATTAGTTTTTTACAAGAGAGAGAGAGAGAGACTCGGAGAAAGAGAGTTTAATTAATCAAATACCTGTGCTCAAGAAGACAAAGTAGACAGCAGCGTCTACACCGGACATGTTTATAACGTCCTGCTCGCTGGAAGAGAGGGCTTCCCGGATCCAAGCAAACGGGTCGCGTGATCTTGAACCGCCCTCCCAGGGATCCAGACCTTTCAAGATCCGGTTGGGATAATACACGAAGGAGTTTCCAGGCTTCCTCGACAGCCATGTAAACAGAAGCATTAACACTACGAAAATAAAAAACGACGTCCCTAAAGACGTCAAGAAAGATGAGAAATCCATCACTCGCTCAGAACAGAATTATTGTGAAAGGGGAATTATAAGGGGGGAAGGAAAGGAAAAGTAGCAGTTAAGATGAGGGCAATGAAAGCAAGTAACCGTGATAATGCATCTTCGAAGTGGTCATCATCGGCCTTTTCAGAGCTCAAGCTTGGTGGGATAAAAGATCTGTAGATGCGTGCCATGTTAGGAATTTCCTTCAATTCACGGCAAGCAACTTCAAGGGCTGTGTCAGAGATGGATCGATAGAATTTCTTGTGACAGACATAGGCGAACAGCAAGGAAAGTATCGGCAGTGGAATTAGTAAGAGACCTCTGAAGGAGAATTTCTTCACCCCAAAATAACCGAACATGGTAACTTGGTACAGTATCAGAGCAGCTATGACTCTTGCATGGATGGGGGGCCACATCCTGCCATAGGTCTCAAAGGATGGAGCATATACTTTGAGTGCCTGTTAAATTTAACCACATTTGCAATTAATATTGATCAGCACCATGATGAGTGCATGTTTAGCTGCAAAACTGGAAGAGTTAAATCGCATTTTGTGTGAAAATACTAACTTCTATTTGCCAAAACTTGCAGCATCTCAAAATAAAATGAAATTATCAAGTGAACACACACTTCGCAGTCAAACAGATCGATCTGAAATTCAGCATCCCTATAAAGATGAAAAAAAAAATTCAATCCCCAAAAACCATATTTATTGGAAGGGACAACTATTAACCTTGAATATAGCCAATCTTATTTTTTAGAAGGATATGAAAATACCCGGATAAAAACCCTAAAAAAAAATTAAGAAATTCTATATTGCTTGAGGTAGAATTACCTATACTTACAATATTAAAAAAAGAGATTAAAAAAAAGAGAAAATCGTTCACAGTAATTATAAAAGGGTGATAAAAATATCTTTGCTATCCTTAAAATTATTATTTTTTAAATTTCTTCTCATGTATTTCTCTCTTGTTCATCTGTCTCTCGTGTTGTAGTTATTCATAATCACAATTTAATTAGAATCTCTCCTACCAATAACAAGGGAGGGGAAAAAAACTAAGAGGGTTTAGAATTTAGACTTAATTATAGTAATTAATCTATTTGGTATCAAACATTATCAAATGGCTACTTAATTTATCATGTTTAATTTAATATAAAAAAATTCCATAAATCTCTCCATCTTATATATAATTTTTTATTTTTTATTTATTAAAACAAAACAACAAGAGAAATCTTAAAAGAATATAGAATGGACAAGTAGTATTGAACTGTAAATGAATTTTAAAATATAAAATATATAGTTTCTAAAACTACAAAACTATTTTTTCAAAACTATAAATAGACCAAGTTGTAATTGAAAAATATATATTGTTTTTACAAAAAGGAAGTTAAGGTTTTGACCACATGCTTCAACCTAAAAAAAAAAGCATGTCTTTTTTTTTTAATTTTTTTAGTTTTGTCTTTTAACATTGAATTTGTATTGAGGTTTTTTTATTGATTTTTTGTTCAATTTTATTTTTTAGTTGGTTTTTAATTAGTTTTTTAATTTATTTTGTACTAAGTAATCACAATCTCAAATATATTTCCCAACTTTTTACATGTGCTTGATTTTACTAGTATATCGGCATAGTCTCAAAACAAATATTTTAATGTTTAGCTTATACTTGATTTTATAATTGTTTAAATTTATTATTTATAATTAAATAAAAATTATTTTTAAAAATAAAGTTATCAAAGATCAAGACACCCTTTAACAATTCATAAATAATAAATGAACCAAAAGAAAAGACTATTTTACCTTTAAAAAACACTTAAATAAGAGTTTTTTAAAGGTCAAATCATCAATTTATTATTATAATCCATGGTAAATACACACACTAAAACTCCACTCATTTTAATTTTAATTTGAATTGCTAATGATTATATAATTGTATCTGAAAATATATGATTTTTATCAAATTTATAACTTAATACAACACGAAATATTGTCATAATAAAATGTTAAGCATATAAATAATCTTTTAATTTTAAAAATTATATATTGCTTGAGGTTGAACAATCAATACTTCCAATACAAGAGAGAAATAAAGGGAGTAATAGAAAATCACATTCATAGTAATAAAAAAAATAAAAATATTTTTAAATTTTTAATTTTTTTTTTGTAATCCCTCTCTCAATATTGATAATCATAGTTTAATTAGAATCTCTCCTATCAAAGGGGAAGAATTTAAGTTTGATGTTAACAATAATGTCATACACACACACATATTCAATTTTTTTTAATAATTTTTAAATATAAAATACTTTAATAACCATCTAATCCATAAAAAAAACACTATGCCGAAAAGAGATAATTCTAAAAAAGCAGCTGACACCTCACCTATTGTAGCATGCTTGTCTACTTCACAGAATTCAGCCCCATCATGGTGGCCAAAGAAAGGAGAGGTTTTATTTTACCTAAAGATTTATTTCAACCCATTTTCATTTAAAAACTCCTAATAAACAACATTAAAACCACCTAAAACCAATTTATCAAGCCGAAAATCCTAAAAATGATCCCAAAAAAAAATCAAATTGAAAAAAATCTTTATCAAGGTCGATCTATGTTTTCCAGCAAGATTAAGGTAAAAAAACCATCGTCTTTGAACTTTTTTCAATGAATGGAACCATTTGACACCAAGTTTGACCATTTTAGTTGTAACAATTGTCATGTACGACATCTCGGCGACCTTAAAAATTTTCACGGAAAAGAACAGATTTCTAGCATCCTATTCTTTGATGGAGAATGGTCTTGTTTAAGGAATCGTCACCTAGTATTATCAGTCCTTGTGATGAAGAACTGAGAACGGTGCTGGCTTCTCCTTTCTAATTTGGGTTTGGGTTTTATGTTATGTTTTTGCTATTGTTCGTTTATTCTTTCTTCACTATACCCTCCCTCTCTGGTTTTTTTCTATTCGCCCCTCTCTGCTTTTCTTCTTCCCCCTTTCTATTTTCTTCCTCCTTTTCTTCGTCTGTGTGCCACTATACCCTGTGTTATATTTTTGCTATTATTTGTTTTTCTGGGTTTTTCTCTATTTTCCTCCTCTCTTTGTTGTGTTCTTCTTTGTGAATTTATAGAGCTCCTCAGCTTTCCTCAAAACCAGTCCTGCCTTTGGAGGACTGTTATTCCCTCTACAAATGGGATCGTAGGCAAAAGATGTGGTCATGATTGGCTAGGATTTGCTGCTAATTTTCCCACTCTCCTGTTGAACTGGGATGAAGAAGATGAACTGGCTTATTACCCGAGCAACGGTGTCTTTCAGCAGAAATGAACATTTTCATTTTGACCCTTCAATTTTGGAACTTTAACAATTGGATCTTAAATAATTAAAAATTTCTTTTAATTTTTTTATTGGATTGATTTCAACTAAATCCCTAAATTATAACATTATTTACAAAACAGTCCTTAATTCCTGAATTGTTCAATTTGATCCTTAATTAAATCTTTAATTTTTAATTTTTTAAAATCATCCCTGAAAAAATTAGTTAAAATCCCTAAAACAAACCCGCAATTTCACTGTAGTCCTTAGTCTTTAATCTCATGAAATGTTGCCTCTAATCAGCCAACAACTCTGGTATTTCTTTAATCAAACCCCTAATTTCTTTAATTAATTAAATCAAAACCTAACTAAGTCCTCAAGCTTATCAATTCTTTAATTAAGCACCTGATTTTATTAATTAAACTAATTCAAATTTTTAATGAAAGTCTCCAACTTATTAATTCTTCAATTATTGACTAATTGACTCTCAAATTTAATAATTTCATCCTCAAACTTTAAATTTTATGTTGTCTTAACCCTATTCATAAATATATTTTTATTCATTTATTTTTTATTATTTATCTAAAAATTAGATTATGACAGTTGCTCCCTTTTTATAATATTTACAATGCAAAGTTATTGGAAAATATTATTTTCATTTGGCTTTGCGTAGTAAATTTATAAAGAAAAGTAGACACAAAAAGAACTTTTGCTTTTCTGAGAGTCCTGAAAACTTCAAAAACAGTAAATTGACAAACGACCTTAGGATGAGAGTTTGAAGGTGCACTTGAAAGGTGATAAGGGCTCGAAGGCGCACTCAAAGGAGGTGGGGTTAGGAAACATGCTGCCTTTAATGGTCGTGGGCTCGAAGGTGAACTTGAAAAGAAATGAGGTGAGGGCTCGAATATGTACTTAAAAGAAAATTAGGGCTCGAAGGCTTACTCAAAAGGAGATAGGGTAGGAAACGCATTACTTTTAATGGTTAAGGGGTCAAAGGCGCACTCGAAAAGAAATAAGGGATCAAAGACACACACAAAAAGAGGTAGGGTAGGAAACACACTACCTTACATGGTCAAAGGCTCGAAGGCGCACTCGAAAAGAAATAAGGTAAAGGCTCGAAAGCGCACTTCAAAAAAGGAAGGGTAGGAAACGCACTATCTTTGATGTTTGAGGGCTCGAAAGCAAACTTGAAAAGAAATAAGAGCTTGAAGGCGCACTCAAAAGGAGGTAGGGTAGGAAACGCACTACTTTTGATGGTCGAGGGCTCGAAGGCGCACTTGAAAAAAATAAGGGCTCGGAGAAGCACTTAAAAGGAGGTAAGGTAGGAGACGCACTACCTTTAATGGTCGAGGGTTTGAAGATGCACTTGAAAAGAAATAAGGTGAGGGATCGAAGGCGTTCTCATAAGGAGGTAGGGTAGGAAACACACTACCTTTAATGGTCAAGGGCTTAAAGGCACACTCGAAAAAAAATAAGGTAAAGGCTCGAAGGCAGACTCAAAAGGAGTTAGTCAGGTACTGGCTGACTAGTAATGGCAAGTTTCTCAGGTCATCATTGATTAGTACTTAAAAGTGTATTTTTTTATCAAGGCTTTATATCATTATTTTGCACTTGAAGTATCAATAACTCCTTAACTAAAGCATGTTTTATAATAACATATCTAATAATATAAGATACCTTTAATTTATGGTAAATGTTTATTTTAAATGTAGGCCTATCGCATAAATGAAAGGATTGATTGATGAATTTAAGAACTGAAATTGAAAGGACAAAAAGATGGTCAAACTTAGAAAAGAGATACCAGTGCAGTCCAAACTGGAATACTGTTCGGTAATTGGGTCATATCTGGAGTTGTAGATCTCAAATTTAGGTCTAATTTATATGGATGGAAAGGTAAGACGTAGGCCTAAAACTTTTATATAGAGCCCAAGACTTAAAAAGACCATTTTCAAGTACAAATTGTAGCAACAACAAAGAAGTTTGAATCTGTCCTTCAGCCCGAGTACTGTTCAGTGTTTGGCCCATATCTAGAGTTCTAGAAATCCAAATGATCTTAAGTTAATCACAATAAAGTTGAGACAATTTCCTATAACTTTCATGTTTTAAAGTGGTTTCAATTTTGACGTTATCAATGACGTTTTGGGCAGACAAGAGAAGATAAGGATTGTCACCAAGTCAAGAGTTGGTCACCCACTCATCAATTA
>NW_011500844.1:75278-75397 GCF_000495115.2 Populus euphratica | reverse complement strand
GTTCCCATTTTTGGCCTATAAAAGGAGGCATTTTTCATGCATTTAGGCATCTTGGTTTCCAGATCAAGATCATACTCTTGCTTTCTCTCTTTGTATTTTTTGTAATGTTTATGCTTTGC
>NW_011500844.1:61503-75019 GCF_000495115.2 Populus euphratica | reverse complement strand
AGTTAAATGTCTGATACTAACATGTTTTGTATTTGTTATCTTGTTCACTCTTTAATACTTTTCTTGTTAAATGACTAATCTAAATTTATGTTGTATAACACTTAGTACAACAAATACTTGGTACTCTCATAGCCCATACTTTATGGTATAACTTACACCTGAGCTATGAAAAAAACTTGATTTGTTGTTAACATAAGTTATAATCATGAATGTCTGACGAGATTTACAAGTATTAGCATTAATCGAATAAGATAACTAATATGATCATGTTAACAATTTATAATCTGATTGGAACCTCCTTTGTGTGTGGTTTTCAATTGAATAATAAAAGTTTATACTATACTTGTGTGACATACCATTAGTGGAACCTTTAACCTTGACATTTGTTATTATCATTGTTTAATCCTTACATTAATATTTCATCTTAAAGTTCTCATCTTCTTCTTCTTCTTCTTCTTCTCCTTCTCCTTCTCCTTCTTTTTATTATTATTATTATTATTATTATTATTATTATTATTATTATTATTATTATTATTATTATTATTGCTGCTACTATTACTACTATTATTATTGTTATTGTTGTTGTTATTGTTGATATTGTTATTATTGTTGTATTATTATCATTTATAATTAATACAATTAACCTCCATATAGTTCGAACTCAGTCTTGCCAGGATATTTATTACTTCGACACTTCTGCACTTGGAAGAAGACATCAATCTTTTAGTCATGTCAATCACATAAGAAATGTTTGTGTTTTCGGTGGATCTACTCCTGGGAAAGAAAAGGAGTTTTTAGAATTAGAAATCATCTTGGTTAGATACTAACTGAGAGAAAGTTCATTTAGTGTATGATTAGTACTTAAAAGCTCATTTTTATCAAGGTTTTATATCATCATTTTGCACTTGAAATATCAATAACTCCTTAATTAAAGCATGTTTTATAATAACCTATATAATAATATAAGATACCTTTAATTTATGACAAAGTTCATTTTAAATGTAGGCTTATCATATAAATGAAAGGATTGATTGATGAATTTAAGAACTGAAATTAAAAGGACAAAGAGATGGCCAAACTTATAAAAGAGATGTCGGTGCAATCTAAATCGGAACACTGTTAGGTAATTGGGTCATATCTGGAGCTGTAGATCTCAGATTTAGGTCTACTTTATATGAATGAAAAGGTAATACATAGGCCTACAACTTTCATATGGAGCTCAAGACTTAAAAAGACCATTTCCAAGTCCATATTATAGCAATAACAAAGAAGTCTGAATCTGTATTTCAGCCCGAGCACTGTTCAGTATTTGGCCCATATCTGGAGTTCTAGGAGTCCAAATGACCTGAATTGTTTACACAAGAAAGCTGAGATAATTTCCTACAACTTTCATGTTTTTAAATGGCTCCAATTTTGATATTATCAATGATATTTTGGGCAGACAAGAGAAGATAAGGATTGTCACCAAGTCAAGAGTTGTTCACCCACTCATCAATTAGTCATCAAATCAATAGTTTCCAATTTTAGCCTATAAAAGGAGGCATTTGCCATGCATTTAGGCATCTTGGTTTCGAGATGAAGATCATACTCTTGCTTTCTCTCATTGTATTTTTTGTAATGTTTATACTTTGCTTTTATTAATATCAAGTTTATATATTTCATTTACTTAGTTAACTTTTATCTTATTTATATTCTTATTTTATTTTTATTTTTTTTTTCTTTCATTATGTTTAGCTAAGTTTATTATATCAAGCTAAAAAAGTTACACTAATGGTATAAGAATAAGGGGCACCTACATATCAGTAGCCATCCTTTCTCATTCTGCCAGCTACCCGGAACGGAGGGAAAGATGAAAAACCCATAGAAGATCAAATCTGCAATAAAGCAGATCTAAAGGAGAAGAGAGATGCAGATCCGAAAACAGTGAAAGAAGATTACAATAATTTGCTTATTGTGTTTTTTTTGTGTTTTGCAAGTCACCATCAGCGAGGAGGGGAAGAAGAGAGGAAGATGTTGCAGATCTCCCCATCGATTGATTTTTTAACGGTGGCTCATAAATTCATACGCTGCTAGTGGCAGTGGCGTTTGAAAAAAAAGTGCTGCCACTGTTCCTACAGTTTCAAAAGGTCTTCCTTACAATTCCTGGAGTTTTAAGGGCTAGTATGTAAATTTTAAATTGTTTGATGTAATTTTTATTTAGTTTTGAATTTTTATAATTTGTAGTGTGGATGTAAAAATAAAAAATAAAAAATATAGTGAAAGTGAATGTGTTGTTTTTTTTATAGATTTTTTTATGATAAAATTGCAAAGAATAAAGAAAAATTAAATATTTTGATTTACTTATGATTAAGGATTATAAACTTACATGTAAGCCGTATTTCTAATATTCGATGAAAAAATAAAATTTTTAAAACTTTTTTATCACATCAAAGTCATGAAGCAGCTTCTTTTAGGTAGAGGTGTTAGGGATGCTAATATCTTCTCTAATCATAATCAGTTTTTTACTTGTGAATCTTTAACAAGATCACTACATTTGAATTTTGTAGTAACTCTCAATTAAATACTATACCACAACTTTTGATAAATCAAGCAAATAAAATGAAAAATCATCATACAAATACACTTCACAGATGACATGTTACAATCAAACCCAATTATATTTTAGATTTACACTTTTTTTAGTTGCAAACTACCATGTAAACAAAATTTTGTTATGAGCAAACTAAAGTAAATAAAAAAGGAAATCGGAAAAAAGAGAAAAATGAAAAGTTTGCAGTATCAAGTTTTGGAAGGCAACCATCCCTTCGCCTCGAGAAATTAATTTAAGTGGAAGAAAGAACAGACAACGACCACATACACGCTCGTAAAGAACAGAACTACCACAAAAAGTGGACAAAATTCAAGGACTCAAAGCAAGAAAGAAACCCGTAAATGGTATGATTCTAACAACTTGACAAATTAGTCACAACATTACAATCGAAGCGATTCTTTGTATTAGTTTTTTACAAGAGAGAGAGAGACTCGGAGAAAGAGAGTTCAATTAATCAAATATCAGTGCTCAAGAAGACAAAGTAGACAGCAGCGTCTACACCGGACATGTTTATAACGTCCTGCTCGCTGGAAGAGAGGGCTTCCCGGATCCAAGCAAAAGGGTTGCGTGATCTTGACCCGCCCTCCCAGGGATCCAGACCTTTCAAGAGCCGGTTGGGGTAATACACGAAGGAATTTCCAAGCTTCCTCGACAGCCATGTAAACAGAAGCATTAACACGACGAAAATAAAAAACGACGTCCCTAAAGACGTCAAGAAAGATGAGAAATCCATCACTCGCTCAGAACAGAATTATTGTGAAATGGGAATTATAAGGGGGGAAGGAAAGGAAAAGTAGCAGTTAAGATGAGGGCAATGAAAGCAAGTCACCGTTGAGGGAGGAAATGTTGAATGTATCTATGTTAGAGCATTGATTGGTGGGTGGTGCCACAGCAAAAGATGAGGGAATACAAATTATCTGCCATAAAGACGAAGGGTTTCGAGCTTTTTGGTTATGTGGGGTTTCGCGCTTCTGTTTATGTTTTTTCGTCATCATCGTCGCAGTGCTTTCATTTTCACAGTCCACGTAAATAAATTGAGGTGTCTGTGTGTGAAAAGAAACCCGGGGATAGCACCATCAAGGAACAGAGCGCGCTTCGAGTTCCTCGTAGTGAGACATAACTTTAAAGTAGTAAAGTGGGTTTCACCATCAACGTGATCTTTTTAGATAATGTTTTCTGCAACCTAGCTCTCAGGTTCATAACTGTTAACTATTTTGACGTTTGATGTGAGAGAAATAAAATAAAATTTTAAAAATTACAAATATTATTTTAATATATTTTTAAATAAAAAAATATTTTAAAAAATAATTATTAATATAATATTAAATTTAGGGGTGATTATTTTTAGTTCGATTTAGTTTTTATAAAAAAACAATTAAATTAAATTTTTTTTTTAAAAAAAGAAATTGGTTCAAACCGACCGGTTTCAGTTTGGTTCGGGTTGTTTTTTAGACAAAAACTGTTTCAAATTGGTTTGACTTAATTTTTTCTGCTTAATTCGGTTTGTCTCAGTTTTTTGGTTTGCCTTGATTTTATCTAGGTTTTTTATGATTTAGCTCAGTTTTTTCTATTTTTTTGTTTGAGTTTGGTTCGGTTTGGTTTTTTCGATTTCAAGCTTATAAAATCAAAATCAAACTGAACCAAAAAAACCGAGTCATGAACAAAATAATAAATACTTTAGATATAAGGGAAAGAAATACAATAACTAAACTATAAAAATGACCAACATCAACATAGCCTATATATATACTAGATGCCATGCTCGCGCGATACCGCGGATTTGTAGCATGCTTATGTATTGTCGTGGGTTGGTGGAAAAAAACATAAAAAAATTAAAAAAATTATATTAAAAAAAACTATTGCAATTCAAATTTTTTTCAAGGAAAAAACTATAAAGCTAAATTTTCAATCAATTTAATATTAAAAAAATTTAATAAAGATAATTTTTAAAAAAAAGTTAAGACACACTATAGCAAAACAAAAACTATGTGAGGAAACATTATAGTAATTTATAGTAGTTTAAAGAAAAAATTACAAAGCAAAATTCTCAACAAGCTTAATATAAAAAAAATCGACAAAAATCATTTAAAAAAAAAATCATGTGGTGAAACATTGTAACAATCCATAATGTTTTGAAGAAAAAAAAACTATAGAACGAAATACTCAACCAGTCCAATATTAAAAAAAAATTGAAAAAAATAATTTTGAAAAAAAACACAAAAAAAAGAAATAAAAAACAAAAAAAAAAAGACAATCTTGGAAGAAAAAAGAAAAGGAAAGGAAAACAATATGTAAAACCTAAAAAAAGAAGAAAAATGAAAAAAATTAGGAAAAAAAAATCTTGTGAAAAAAAACAAGTAAAACAATATATATTCCTCGTATACTTTAAAATATTGTTTTTATGTCAAATAATTCTAAAAAAGAAAATCTTTCTCTCACAACCTCCTTTCCTAACTGATTTTTATTTTAAAAAAAAAAGTCAAAGAGTTTTATACTTTTGTTTTTGGATCATTTAATGTTGACCAATCAAATCTTAAAAATCTGAAGAACATAATTGATCCGATCACACAAACCTAATTAAAAAGGAAAAGGCAAGCAGAAAATTTATTTCTTTTAAAATTCAATCCATCATAGATTTTTTAAATAGTAATTGTGACTTCGTAATCCAAAGCTTGCTAGGTTAGATCTTATTTTGAAATCAGACAATTATAATAAAACTAGACACATATCCTCACGTAGTGAAGTATACAATTTTAATTATTTATATAAAATTAATTATTTAGTGATTTGATTATATTATCATAATCTTGTGGCACGTTATCTCTTGTACTGTTATTATTCAATTTAATAGTAATAAATCTTGTACCTAAAAAAAATATTTAACCAATATTTTTTATAATTTTTATAACAAAATATAATTATTTTTTAAAATATTTCTCATCCTGTTAAAATAATAATTTTCTTAAAAAAGTATTTTAAACACCATGCATCAAAACAATTCAAAAATACTAATAAAAAGTTAAAGTTTAAAGAAATTTAGAACTACGTTACAAACCGAAACTTATAATCAAATGCTAGTTGAAATACAACGACTGCTTGCACGCGGGTTTCGGTTCATCTTGATGTTTTTGAAAGCAATCTGCAACCTAAAGAGCTTCAACACTGGAGTAAAATCCACGAAATGCACACTATGTTTACAGGTAATTCCATGACGTGATCCACAAATCAACAACTGGTCCAAGTTTTAGAAGCTAAAGGTACTACAAGACTTCATCGAGCAATAAGCTAGCTGCCAACAGAGTAATATCATGCAAGCGAGCCAGCTCTTGAAACTTGTGATAATGCATCTTCAAAGTGGTCATCATCGGCCTTTTCAGAGCTCAAGCTTGGTGGGATAAAAGACCTGTAGATGCGTTCCATGTTAGGAATTTCCTTCAATTCACGGCTAGCAACTTCAAGGGCTGTGTCAGAGAAAGATCGATAGAATTTCTTGTGACAGACATAGGCGAACAGCAAGGAAAGTATCGGCAGTGGAATTAGTGAGAAAGTACTGAAGGAGAATTTCTTCACCCCAAAATAACCGAACATTGTAACTTGGTATAGTATCAGAGCAGCTATGACTCTTGCATGGATGTGGGGCCACATCCTGCCATAGGTCTCAAAGGATGGAGCATATACTTTGAGTGCCTGTTAAATTTAACCACATTTGCAATTAATATTGATTAGCACCATGATGAGTGCATGTTTAGCTGCAAAACTGGAAGAGTTAAATCGCATGTTTTGTGAAAATACTAACTTCTATTTGCCAAAACTTGCAGCACTTCAAAATGAAATGAAAATATCAAGTGAACACATACTTCGCAGTCAAACAGATCGATCCGAAACTCAGCACATGTTTGTCATATCAATACACAATACATGTTGTTTTAGCTAGCTACAAAATTTGAAGTGTTAACCCATCAGAATGAATGCAAGCCATCTCATGCCAGCACACGTATGTGGAAATTTTGATTTCTATTTGCCAGAATTTATAAGAGTTCAAGGAATATGAACATAGAAAGCACGTAATGAATTCTCCAAAAACACACACACACACACACACTGCTAGTCAAACAGATTAACCATTCCAAAATTCAAATAAAACATTCTATGATTTTTATGAATGGTGTGAGATCCTTACCTGGTTCCTAAGGACAAGCCATCCCAGGCCAAAGTACACCACTCCAAATGGAATAATCAGAGGGGCTATGACAGAGTAGCAAAGAACAATTGTGATAACAAGCATGTCACCAGGAATCCGGGTTGCATACCCTAAATCTCCAGGAAACCAAGCTTCTTTTAACTCAGCTTCGGTCTTGCATAGATACTTCTTCTTTAGATGAAAAATGATCAGAGGAACTATACGAGACAGCTCAAGTCCATAGCCAACGAAAAACCTGAGAGCCACAGAATAGTTGAAAGTCCAAGAATGTATTCCAAAAAGAATAATGATTACCAGACCAAGTATCTATATCAAAATAAATAGAAACAGAAAAGGCAAACACATTAGCATAAGAAACTCTTTTTCATGTCCAGGTGGTTTCGCAGAGCACAAGAAGATCTTGTGGCAAGGGGAGTTCTTTGACAGAAGAACGAAATAAAACAGCTCTGGTTGTCGCGCAACATCTTCTGGAGGGGTAGACGACTAAAACCATAGCTTTCTAAAAGGAAAAGAATTATAAGTTAATATAGTGAGCTTACTTCAGAGCCACAAAAGTCAGGAAGAAAGTTGCATTCCCCGGGAGGCTACTCGCAAGCAAACTAACAATGGAGTTTGGTTCCTTCTCAATGCTCTTGAACGTGCTGAATAAGGTGCCACCCAGTGTCACTCCAATAAAAACGTTCAGTATGATAAAATAGAAATATTTTCCAGAAGTGGCCCTTACTGCATGGCCCACTGAAGGAATTCCCTCAGCCTTTGAGAGAGCCAAAAGTAACTTGGGCAACAGTGCCAAAAACACAATGAGTGCAATCTGAGGAAGGTATGCTTCCAGCACCGTCTTAACGGCGACAATATTCACAATTGGCTTTAAAAATGGGAGAAGTTTCTTCAGATTATCCAGGGTTGTTAATGCGGAAATGAACCCGATTGGTATCATATAAAACAATATGGTCAGAGCCACAATAAAACAAACAACATACTGCCGGATTATCCTCTGAAAGAACTTAATTTTAAGATTAGACCATATTATTTGACGTGGTTCAGGGGCTTCCATGACAGTCCAGGTGTCAACCATTTGGGCATGGAGACTCTGGGCGGCAGAAGCTGCAGTCACCGTATTGGTGAAGAAGGCAAAAGCACAAGCTTGTTGATTCTCCCGGAGAGTGACTTTCTGTTCAGCTTCCAACTTTGGGATGAGCTCTTTAATCTTCTCATTGTAGTGCTCTATGCTATCTACCTTTCTACCAACAATACCAAGGGGGCCAGTTCTGATGCTTGGTCTCAATCCTTCTGGTTTGCCTGTTTTTTTGGATTCATCGTATACAGCTTCTGCATGTGCAAGCTTCTTCTTGTATCCTTCCAACTCTTTATAAATCTTGTTAACCTAGAAGAGTTTTAGAAAAAAGAGGAGGCTCAAAATCAGCAGAGCTCATACAGTATGCAGCACAACACAGAAAAAGAAAACTCACAGTTGACATTGGTCAAGGATCATAAATTCCTTGATATGGAATAATATATACGATAACCTCAAATATACTTGATA
Organism: Populus euphratica; assembly: GCF_000495115.2. Classification (NCBI taxonomy): domain Eukaryota; kingdom Viridiplantae; phylum Streptophyta; class Magnoliopsida; order Malpighiales; family Salicaceae; genus Populus; species Populus euphratica. The sequence goes on along the minus strand of NW_011500844.1, from coordinate 66,685 downwards.
TGGAGTCATTATATTACTAGCACTAAATTCCTACTTTTTTCCCTTTCCTTTATAATAAATTCTGAAAGCTCAAAGGAATTGGAAACTGAAAAACGTGGGTTGACTCAAATTACAGAAGCAATTTAGGGCCTAGAATCCAAAACATCAGGGTAAGTGGCAAGAGCATGGAAAAGAAGAAACTAATTTTTTTAAAAAAATACCTCTTTGTTGTTTGTCACCACCATTGATCTATAAAATGTCTCAGGATAGATGGATTTAAAATATGAATCAACCTGTTCCTTTCTAGTTTGGCCCTCATGGACAGGAGGTATGTCTCTGACAAGAACAGCGAATTGCTCTGGTTTCACTTCAGGAGACATTAGAGCATTTGCTCTCAGCCCAGAAACATGCACGTACGCCTTCCATAACAAGAAATAGGTAACAAGAGAAACCCAATAGGTAGCAATCAAGAATGCCCACAGCCTTGGACTCCCCCCCTGCAGACATTTTTTTCCATGGAGCAAGTCAGTTCAAGCAAAAAAAAAAAAAAAAACAAAGAAAGAGGAGTTGTGGAGGTACCTTAACATTTCCCATTAATAACTTGTCAATGTCACTAAAAGTCTGATTGCCTTTAGCTTTTTGTATTTTCACATTGTCGTCGGTGGCAGCAACAGGCAGAAGTACCGGCAGCAGAACAAGGCCAGACAAAACCAATATTGCCAGCGCTGTCATATAGAACAAAAAAAAAAAGTAAAAATAAACAACGTGAGGAGAGCAGTTGTCTGAGAAATAATACACGGATTGGAAGTGAGAGTTGTCCGAAATCATGAAGAAATGTACACAGATGGATTTGCTTAATCCTGTGATGTATGGTGCTTGTCAGTAATTCAAGCACGACCAATAAGAGAAGTCATTGTCAAACCCAATTATTTTAGATTTGCACTTTTTTTAGTTGCAAGCCACCATGTAAACAAAACTTTGTTCTGAGCAAACTAAAGTAAATTAAAAAGGAAATCGGAAACAGAGAAAAATGAAAAGGTTACAGTATCAAGTTTTGGAAGGCAACCATTCCTTCGCCTCGAGAAATTAATTTAAGTGGAAGAAAGAACAGAGAACGACCACATACACGCTCGTAGAGAACAGAACTACCACAAAAAATGGGCACAATTCAAGGACTCAAAGCAAGAAAGAAACCCGCAAATGGTATGATTCCAACAACTTGATAAATTAGTCACAACATTACAATCGAAGCGATTCTTTGTATTAGTTTTTTACAAGAGAGAGAGAGAGACTCGGAGAAAGAGAGTTCAATTAATCAAATACCTGTGCTCAAGAAGACAAAGTAGACAGCAGCGTCTACACCGGACATGTTTATAACGTCCTGCTCGCTGGAAGAGAGGGCTTCCCGGATCCAAGCAAACGGGTTGCGGGATCTCGACCCGCCATCCCAGGGATCCAGACCTTTCAAGATCCGGTTGGGGAAATACACGAAGGAGTTTCCAGGCTTCCTCGACAGCCATGTAAACAGAAGCATTAACACTACGAAAATCAAAAACGACGTCCCTAAAGACGTCAAGAAAGATGAGAATTCCATCACTCGCTCAGAACAGAATTATTGTGAAAAGGGAATTATAAGGGGGGAAGGAAAGGAAAAGTAGCAGTTAAGATAAGGGCAATGAAAGCAAGTAACCGTTGAGGGAGGAAATGTTGAATGTATTTAATTATGTTAGAGCATTGATTGGTGGGTGGTTCGAAAGCAAAGCTGAGAGAATACAAAATATCTGCCATAAAGACGAAGGCTAACGAGGTGTTTGGTTCTGTGGGGTTTCGCGCTTTCGTGTATTTTTTTCATCATCATCGTCGCCGTGCTTTCATTTTCACGGTCCTCGTAAATAAAATGAGGGTGTCTGTGTGTGAAAAGAAAGCGGGGATAGCACCATCAAGGCACAGAGCGCGCTACGAGTTCCTCGTATTGAGACATAACGTGAAAGTACTAAATTAGGTTTCAGCTCTTAACCGCTTGCTTTATGCCACCTTTCTTTATTTTATTTTATTTTTAATTTGGCACGATTCAAATTTTTATTTAAGCATTTTTAAAAATGCACTGTCCACGTCGACGTGATATTTTTAGATAATGTTTTCTGCATCCTAGCTCTCAGGTTCAGAACTTTAAACTATATTTTTACGTGTGTTTAGAATTATTTTTTTATTTGTCTCTGCTATTTTAATGTTTGATGTGATAGGATTAAAAATAAATTTTAAAAAATAATCACTAATATAATATTTAATATTATCTAAAATATAAAACAAAACTCTTAACTATTGCACCAATTCGCGACAAATTAGGAATAGGGCACCTTTCTAAATATTCTAAAAATATATTTTATTTTAAAAAGTATTTTTTTATTATTTTAATATATTAATATAAAAATTTAAAAATAATTATTTTAATATATTTTAATATTTAAAAAAAATCATGTATTATAATATTAAATATGTCCATTTAAATAAAAATTTAAAATTATTTTTTAATTTATAAAAATCAAATAAAAAATAAGACCAGAGGAACAATTTTGACAGCTTGTACTGAACATGTCGCAGGAATAGAACTATGTTTTCCTTAAATGATTTCTATTTATTTTGAGCTTTAATTCATCAATCAATTATTTTTATTGTAGCGTCAGTTACATAGCTAGGTGTTATTCCTTCATTTAGTCTCTTACAAGAGATGGAAAGCGTATCCTGTTTAAAATAAAGATAATTTGAGATACCAGGACATCGAATATTTTTAATGTATAATTATCTCTTGAAGATAAGTATAATATTCTATGTAGATGGTTGAGGGAGTGGCAGTTAATTTTATTAGTAATATTGATTATTAATATATTGTTTTTGTTTTTAAATATTATATTCAAAAATGAGCTTATATTATCAAAAATAAAATCATGAAAATAATAAAATTTAAAATGAATAATATATAATAGGTTGTGCGGAGCTATTATATTTAATATCAAAACCGATATCATTAGTTGTCCGGTTATGCTGATAAAGTCATTGAATTTTTTAAGGGAATGAATTGTAATATCCTATATCAGCGGGGTTGAGGGGCTAATACTTGATCTTATTAAAAGTATTTATTATCAACTTGTCATTCATGTTTTAAGGCATCAAACGCAAAACTAAACTAGCGTCATCTGGAATAAAATTACAAAGACAGTATAACTCAAATCAGATAATATATGATAGGTTGGGCTAAATTGTTACAATATAATTTTTTATCAAATTTATATAAAAATAATAAATATTAACATGTTAAATGTTAATGTGAATTATCAATCTAAGAAATTTTATATTGCTCGCAGTAGAATTACCGATACTTATAATATATAAAAAAATAAAAAAAGAGAAAATCACGTTCACAATTATAAAAAATAATAAAAATATTTTTGTTATCCTTAAAATTATTATTTTTTTGTGTTTCTCTCTCCTTTTATCCTTGTCTTGTGCTGTACTTATTCATAATCACAATTTGATTAGAATCTCTCCTACCAATAACAAGAAAGAGAAAAACAAAACTACAAGTGTTTAGAATTTAGACTAATTATAGTAATTAATATATCCGGTATCAAATATTATCAGATGACTAATTAATTTATCATATTTAATTTAATAATAAAAATTTCTCATAAATCTCTCCAGCTTATATATAATTTTTTATTTATTAAAACAAAACAACAAGAAAAATCTTAAAAAAATATAGAATGGACAAGTAGTATTGAACTGTAAATGAATTTTAAAATATAAAATATATAGTTTCTAAAACTACAAAATTATTTTTTTCTAAACTATAAATAGAGCAAGTTACAATTAAAAAATATATTTTTTTCAAAAAATAAAAGGAAGTTGAGGTTTAGTCATAAAAAATAATAAAAATATATTTAAATTTTTAAAAATGTTTCTTTTTTTTTTTAATCTCTCTCTCTTGGTATTGATAATCATAGTTTGATTAGAATCCTTCCTATCAACGACAAAGGATTTTAGTTTGATGTTGACAATAATGTCACACACACTCAATATATATATATATATATATTATAATTAACTTTTTTAATAATTTTTAAATAAAAAAACTTTAAGAACCATCTAATCCACAAAAAAGACGCTACCCCGAAAGGAGTGAACTCTAAAAGCTGTGGGTACTGATAAAGGACAGGTTAGTTGTATCAGATGGCGACGAATAAAGAGAGAGTTATCCTAAACCAGCGGAGTTTGTGGAATTCGTGACTGTCAAACGGCCACTTCTCTCCGTGTCCCCACCTATCAGTCAATCTATCCCAACTCCCCACGCCCACTCTCTATTCACCCCACCGCTAGTTCAAATTAAAAACATTACAAAACGGTGCCGTCACACCACGACTAAACCAGCAACTTCACACCACGCGCTCAATCGAGACTGAGAATTGTCTGCTAGTCTTTTTAAATTAAAAGCACAAGTTGCAGATAAAGCTATAACTTCCTTTAGAAGATGGGACACGCGGCAAGACAGCAGGCTGCCGACATGTATCTGGTACTGTGCCGCGTAGATGTCGGAGCTGATGGATGGGACCCCTTACAGGGATACTTTGTCGGTTTTAACAAGGGATTGAGAAGGGCTGATCAATGGAGGGCTACGTGGGTGACGACAGGGTATAAGCCGGCCCCATCAAAGCAGCTGCCGCCGCTTATTTTTCCAGTCGGTAGTTCAAAATATTTTTTATTTAAAAATAAATTAAAATATAAATTATTTTTAATATAAATACATTAAAATAATTTAAAAACACCGAAAAAATTAATTTTTTTAAAAAATAAAAATATTTTATTTATTTTTAAAAATACTTTCAAAAAAACAAGAACAAATAAAGAAAACTTGTAGAATACTACAGACCAAAGAATAAATTGAGTAATCAACACGTAAAATGGAAATAAAGAGTGAAGTGTAACAAGCCGAAAGATTTTACCAAATATTATGTTTTTAGAAGTCACAATCGTGAACTTGATAAAAAATTGATTTGTGTCATGTTAAAAACAATGATATTATTAAATTCTAGATTAATTAGTGATTAGTGATTAAAGTAATGATTTTATACTGATTAAAAATAATAATTTTTATAATATAATTTAACAATTAATTAAAAAATTATAGTTATTTTGAATAATCATTCTG
>NW_011500844.1:19227-61184 GCF_000495115.2 Populus euphratica | reverse complement strand
AAAAAAATATATTTTTCATAATCAATCACTATAAATTTAAAATTTAGATAGAAAAATAAATCTATTTTTATATATGAATTATAAAATTCCCAAATTTTCTAACCCTAACCCTAAAACACTCAATCCTCCACCAGGACTGTTGTTTAGCTTGCTAGAGGGAATGATCCGCCAGATCGGAGATCCGTTTTTTGTCTTTCCAACGACGAAGCTCCGGTGCCTTCAACCGGATTTCAAGCACTCGAGTAAGTTGTGGACGCAACGCACATTAAGGACGAAGGGAAAACGCTTGCACGCGCGATGAAACATTACAGATCAGTTGGTCGAGAAGGGGATTTCCCTTTTGAAACTACCTCAGATGTATGAAGAAATCAATGAAAGCAACCCCAGAGGGATCGGCAGAATAGATCTAAACCAATCAAAGGTCCTTGGCTCATCAAGGATCGAGATGCCGATGCAATTCCTCATCTCTGAGTAATTGGCTTTAGGAGGTGATGTACGATGGCGCGTTGTCTGTCTTTCAGGTGTGTTAAAGATCCCCGGGGCCGGGAAAGGAGCCACCGAAGAACGTGGCGGTGAAAATTCATAGGCACCAGCATTTTATATTGAAAAGTGTGTTTTTTTCTGCCAGGCATGGAGGATTGAGAAAGAAAAATGTTTCTTTCCAAGTAACCAGGTAAAGCCTCTAGAAAGCATCCCCAGTACGAGCAAGGAAAGCAGGGAGAAATTCTCTTTGAATAACTGCAGCAATGGCTTTCATGTTGTTGATTTTGATTCTGGTCAAAGATTAATTAAAGAAATTTGAAGTTAGTCAATGTTATTCAAGTTCATATGATTTATCGAAAGAAAAGGAGAAAAGAGGGGCGGCTAGGTAGAAGAGAGGTTTCATTTTATAATTTTAATACTGGAAGTGTTTTTTAGTTATTAATTAAAATATTATGAAAATTCAGTAAATAATCTAAATTTCTTATTGATTTTCTTACACATATATAAATGATATAAATTTATAAATTATAGAATATAAACTATAAATTTTAATAGAATAAAAATAAAGTAAAAAATGAAACAATTTTCTAAAAAAAAGTTGGCAACTAGTCGGGGAAGGGCGAGTATACTGTAGTTTTTTTAAAATAACACAACCACAGTTTAGTGTTAATTAGTATATTTGACCGTGTTTTCCTTGGTTGAATTGTTTTTATAAATTTTTTAAAAAATTAAGTATAAATATTTTTATTTATAATATTATTAAATTTATTAACTTGATTTTTTATTTAATTCAAATTTCAAATCAAGAAGCTAATTTAAAGTTAATTATTTCATTTAATAAATATAAAGTCAACTTAGATAATTGATTCAAATATGATATAATTTTTTAAAAAAATTTAAGATGATAATTTTTTTATATTGAAATAATACTAGATTGCATTGATTTTGGTCACCATGTAACCTAGATCATGAAGTTTAATAAGTTTAATAACTTTATTATTTTTTAAAATTATTTTTATTTAATTTTATGATAAAATTAAATGCTTTTAAAATTGAGCATCAACCCTAAAAAAAATTTATTTAAAATCATGATAATCCTATATAAAATAGAAAAAATAAACCATAAATTTTATTTATCAATTAATTAAATATTAAATAAGAGTAAAATAAAAAAAAAATAAAAAAATTAAAGAACCAGAAACAACATATTAGGTTTGATAAGTAAACCTGTGAATTGGATAGCCTAATTTAATATATCAAACCCGCAAACTAGATAATGAATTTTATTATGATTAATAATTTGTATTTTTTCTAAACTATTGTTTCTTTAACTATTTGATAAAAAAAAATAGATGATAAAAAATCGAGTATTAAACCAATACTAAGACTTAAAAAAAACAAACAAATGATAACCTAATAAAAAATAAAATAAAACAAATTATAAAACTCAATTTTCGGTGTAATATCAAATGATAAAATTAAAAAAATAAATTTATATAAAAAAAAGATGTTAAACTAGCTATACAAGCCAATGAGCCTAACTTTTTAAAATTTAATAACTTATTTTTCTGAAATTGTTGTTTTAACTATGCAATTAAAATAAAAATACAAGATTAGATAATTTAGTTCAATTTAAAAAAAATAAAAATAAAAAGTATTTAATTAAAGAACTAAAGTTATCTTTTCTGATAACCACAATAACCTCCATAAAGTTTAATGATTAATTTTTTTTAAAATTATATTTTATTTAACTAAAGTTTTTTTTTAAAAAAATAGACCATATATACTATAATATTTTTCTAATATCAATATGATAATGAGATTTGTTTTGTATTGCAATAACTATATAAATATAAATTAAAATATATTATTTATTCTAAATCTCCACGAACACACCAAAATAAAAAAAAATCAATAATTAAAGAGATAAAAAAAGACTAAATGTGAAAAAAATTTGTAAATTAGTATTATAATCAACGATGCAGGAAAATAATATTTCCCTCACACCTTTTAATTTTATTTACAATTTATAATAATGTATCTGTTAAAAAAAAATATCACAGTTTATGCAGATTTTTACTGGCTGTTTTATTATTCAAAATCTTTTTCTGGGGGCGCTAATTCCTCAAAACTTTCTTACACCAGTGTTATTTAGAAAAAACAACAAAAATTCATATTTGAGTCCTTACAAAAGATTCAATATCCTGTTTCGTTCAGATTATTTATTCCCATGTCTGAAGTGGATATTAATGTTTTTCATAAGTTAATATTTTTTATAGTTAGAAGTTGATTTATAGGTCTATTATTTTTTTCGTTGCTATCACAAGTAAGTTTATGTTTGAGATTGTTGACTTATACAATGTCCTAGGTCGTCTTAATATTTTTTTTAATATAAAAAATACATTTTGCTAATGTTTTTATAGTAAAAAATATTTTAAAAGTGTGGATATTGACCCTTTGTTAGTTGTTTGATTTGATGAGTTTAAAAATAATTAGTAAAAATATAATTTGATTTGTAAAAATTCTAAACATTATTTAAAAAAAAATTAATATTGAAATAATAACATATCTTATCAATTTAGGTCAACCTAAATTAACTTGTCAAATCTACATTTTAGATCAAGAGACCATAACAACCTTATATAAAACAAATCAAAACAAATTAAGAAATTGAATTTTCAATTAACTCAATGTTAAATAATGAAATTAAAAAAATTAATTAAAAAATATTTTTTTACCCTAATTATCTTGCTAAATTCATAACTTGGGTCTTGAGATTATGATAACTTTACAAAAAAAAAATGACTTGAATCGATTCAGGTTAACCAGTCAAACTCGCGATCAAGTTTATGAGATTATTATAACCTTAAAGAAAATAAATTAATATAAATCATGAAGCTCAATTCTAAATAAACTCGTTTTTAAATGTTGAAAATGAAAAAAAATTCAATTGAAAAACAGGACATAATAAAACAACACGAGTCAGCCTGGTTTATCCCACAAAACATGTTACCCGATTCATAAAACTAAGATAACATCGTAGAAAATAAACTAAAATAAATAATGAAGCCTAATTTATAATCAATTCAATGCTAAATAATGAAATTAAAAAAAATATCATTTAAAAATAAATAAAAAAAATTTAGTCGATTGGATTAACTCACCAAACTTACAACTCGAGTAACATGACCAAGATAACCTTATAGAAAACAAATCAAAAAATTCATTAAGCCTAATTCTCAATCAACCTAATGTTGAAAGATGAAATAAGAATCTTGTCAATTTTTTTTAAAAAAACCTTGAGTTAAACTCGTGACACAAGTTATGAGATTAAGCTAACAACATATAAAGTAAATCACAATAAATCATGAAGTTTTATTTCAAATAAACTAAATATTAAAATATAAAATTAGAGAAAGAAATATATATTTAGGAGAAAAAAACTATTGAAATCAATATGTTTTATGAGGTGGTGAACAATAAAATCACCATGTCTTTTAGTTTATATTAGATATATGACTCTTGTTCTCCCACGAGTAAGATATTTTCATATTTTCATATTTTATAAAATAAATTTATATATAAAGGTTTTTCTAACATATTTTTACAGCCAATTTTTTTAAAGTGCAGATAAAAGTTTTTATGCATACATGTGATAGAATAAATTGAGAACTATGTATGCTAATAATTTAAAAAAAAATCAATATATTGAAATTTATAAACCTTGAAAAATGTGATTTCACATATAAACCAATATATTAAAGAATCAATATAATGCCAAAGTTTTGACATAAAAAATAATAATGTTAGGTCTCTTTATAATATAAATAAAGTATCTACTTATAATACAATTCTACCTGAATAAGAGGACGCAAGATGGAACTAAATAAATTAGAACATAATGAGCTTTTAGGTTCTTTGGCCTAAAAACCTTATAACAAGGAATGATATAAAATATTAGCCATAACATATGTCATTAAATTAAAACTCAATAATAAGATGACAAGTTGGTTGGTGATCAACAATAAACTTGGAAACAAGGTAACCAATCATAGCTTGAAAAAGTAAATGTATTGGTTCAACATTATAGTAGGCCAAATATCAATTATTTAGTGGCCACAAACCTTATCAAAAGATTTTCTAGTTTTATTTTCATTCTTTTCAAATATAAGAAACAATAAAGAAGCTAATGACTTGACTAATTAAGGTTAGGATATAAAATGACCTTTAATTATCATGTTATCATTCTTGTTAATTTTTTTAATCAGTCAGCTATTATTGATATCCAATAGGAATGTGATGATGTATAATATAATATATATTCTATTGCTGAAAACATAAAAAACAATGAGGATAAGATTAAATTGATTTCTATAGAGTGAATGTAATGAAAGATAGGAATTCTATGGAAACTATGACATCAATTTGGAAATCATAAGCATGAAGTTGCTTCATATATGTGTTTTTTATACTTTGAGGTTTGATAATTAAGCTATTAATGAGCACAACTTGAATTTTTTGTGATCTATTTTAGTATCAATATGACAAGGAAATATGCTTTCATTTGTTTAAAATTAAGAAAATATTATGGGCATTATTTTAATAAAAATTTGCATGTTTTTCATATAAGAAGTGTAGTTGTTTGCAACTAAATGGGGAAAGATAAACTAAAATTGATCATTAATAATAAAATTGACTAGGCTTAAAAAGTCCTAATTGATCAAGAAAACAAAGAAGTAATTGATGAGATAATTAAGAGTTAAGTCAATCAAAGAAAATGACTGATCATAATAGCAATGGTTCATATAATTGAATAGAAGGTTTAATCCATGATTCATATAATTGAATACAAGGTTTAATCCTATTCAAAACGAGAGCTCTCAACATATTAAATTAATTAATGTTCTATATTATTTAGGATTCACATGGTTATTAGTAAGGAAATGTGATAGAGTTTGTTTTTGTATTAGGACTTATCATGTATATGAATGGGTTTGTTTAAAATTAAATTTAAGTACTGACATAAAATTCTTTCACTACAATAATATAAATAGACCATACTAGTTACTAGAAAAGATGATCAACCCTACGTGTGTAATTTTAATTAAAAAATATTTATTTTTTTCCCCATATGGTTTTTAATGTATTTTTACAACTTTCCTTTATTTTCGTGCACTTTTTTTTTTGGTCTCTATCTCTTCTTTTGTGTAAAACTTTCCTTTTCCTTATGTGATGTTGTTATAAAGCATATAACCTTTTACTTAAGGTTTTAGGTTTTAGGTCCTTATGTTTTGCTTGATTTTACAAGATTTCTACTTATATTCTCTTAGGATTAAGTTCATATTGTATAATTTCTTTTCCTTAGAAGATGTAAACTATTAGTTATTAACATATTAATAAGATAAATATTTGAGTGATCAACACACCGAAAGCTCAATCTATTTAGATTTTTACCGATGTTTATCTTTTCAATATATTCATTACTAGCTATTTATACCATGCCTCTTACTACCTATATTTGGTTTACTTAGTTAGTGTGCAACTACTTTTACAAGTCATAACACTAGATCTTGTATTTTAATTGGACAATTGATCAATCATTGACTTGTTCTCAATAACTTTAACATATAATGCTCAAGACTTATGATTATTTTTACAAATTTTTGAAATGTTATTTAAGTTAATTCATAATTAATTTGTCACGTGCAATTCATAAAATCCTGAATTTTGACATAAAAATATTACAAATATATCAATATAGTATATTGACTGGATAATTGTTTATGTTATGTTATATCAAAGTAACCTCATCAAAAGAGAACTTAATATAACAATGATGTTCAATTACTAAACAAACCAATGTTGAAAGGTAATAATAATAATAAAGCAAGAAAAATGAGACTCGATTCAAACCAAGTTAATTTGATAACCTCGTGAATATGAATATAAGATTAAGTTAACCAATAGAAAAAAAAGTAAAAAAAGCACGAAGATCAACTCTCAATTAGTTAAATGCTGAAAGATAAGACTGAGAAAAAAATCAAATGCTGAAGGATCTTATTTGAAAACAAAGTAAAAAATAAATGAGAATGTGATAACCTCATAAAAAGTAAAATGAAAAAAAAAATAAAGTAATAGAGGTTGAAATTAAAGAAAAAAAATTAAAAAATATCAATAAAACCCAATTTATTCATACTTGAGTTAGCATGTAAAATCTATGATCTAGTTTGTTGTTAAAGTGTTAAGGTAATTATAACACCTAAAAAAAGATGGATTAGGTATATTATTAATATTAACAAAATAAAGCAAATTAATTCAAATAAACATAATAATCAATAACATAATTAAAGTGCTAAAAAAAGACAAAAAGAAGAGAATTTGCAAACTCGTTTTTAACATGGTTTGGTAAGCCTTCTTTCACACCTTAAATACCAAATTGTACTTGAGTATTGTATTCTTTTACTAGTCTAAGTTCATGAGTATAATAGTCACTTGATAAATCAATACCAAGATTTTTATATCATTTGATAAATCCATACTAAGATTTTTCCCACTAAAAAATATACTATCTTCAAGATGTTTCCTTAGTGAAATCATCTCCCAAATACTAGGAATTTTTACCTAACTCTCAAATGTTTTCAGAGGTAATTTTGTTATCATAATTAACTCTCTCAATATAATAGATAATACAATTGAAAGATTTAATATTTTTATATCTCACAAGATAATACTTATATAATTTGAAAGTGTTTAAGTACAGTAAAAATAAGATTGAATACTTTTCTGCTAGATTATAAAGGTTTATTAACACCAATTAGAGTATTATTAAGGATTAATATTTTATAGTATTTTTGCACTTATATTAGCTTGTATATGATATATGTTTGGAATTCCTTACTAATTTTGCCATTACACAAGTAATATATATGTTTATAAGAAAAACTAGTTATTTATATTCATTATAATCCAAATAATGACTAAAATGGTTGACCAGTTTAAATTAGTTAAGACAATCAATCGACCGGTTCTTGTAGAATTTCCAGGTGTTTATTATTGATGAATAAATGGCCGATTGATTTATTTGGTCATATCAAACGATTGACTAATTCATACATATTTTAATTTTAACAATTTAATCTTGATGAATTTTTAAAACCATCTATCTTAAATTAAATCAGATCATATATTAATCATTTAATGCATGTATAATGAAAAATATGAATTCATTTTAATTATGCTATCAAAGAAGAAGTAAAAATTGACAGAGAGCACTTTAAATGAATACTTAATCCAAGTCTTTACTTTGTTTCCTTCTTGGACTTCTTAATCATGAAATCCATTATGTTTCTTGATATTTTCTTTGAATAAACTTGTTTAAAATTTATTCTTAACAACACATATTAGTAGTCCATTTTCTATTTTATTGTTATCATTAAAATATATAAAAACATGAATATTTGACTTAAAGGTCAACATAGTCGTGATACTTGGGTAATCTTGTCAAAAACAAGTTAAGTAAAATTATGAAACTCAATTATCAAACAATGTAATTTAAAGGGCAAGACTCAAAACACAATTTTTTTCTTTAAAAAAAATCATAATCAATTCAGGTTAACTCGTTAATGTCGCAACCATGAGTTTAGGTTTACAAGAGTAATTTTATTATTATAATTAACTCTCTCGATATAGTAGATAATACAATTAAAAGATTCAATATCTCTATATTTCACAATATAACACTTTTAAAATTTAAAGGTGTTTAAGTATAGTGAAAATATGAATGAACACTTTTGTGATAGGTTATAAAGGTTTAATAACACCTATTAGAGTATGATCAATTATTGATGTTTTATAATGTTTTTGCCTTTATATTAGGTTGTATATAATATATGTTTGGAATCCCTAATTAATTTTGCAATTATATAAATAATATATATATATATAAGAAAAAATAGTTGTTTATAGACATTATAATCCCACTAAAAACTAACATGGTCAAACAATTCAAATTAATCAAGCTAATCAGTTAACCAGTTCTTATAAAATTTCTAGTTATTCATCGTTGATGAATAAATAGCCGACTGATTCATTTGATCATAACAAATAGTTAATTAATTAATATATAATTTTAGTTTTAATATATTAACTTTTAGTGAATTCTTATAACTATTTATCTAAGACTAGCAAGTCATAATGTACATGTACAATAAAAGAAAACATGCTCCATCGAAAAAACATGTGAGCCATATAGCAATAAAGCATACCAAACTAGAGCCAATTGACGAGCACAACCGGTCAGTAGCAGCAACCGACAACGAAGACCTAGCAGAATGAAACACCTACTAGAGACCCAAAAAATGGTAGCATCAAACAACTACATAGACATGGCTACAGAAGGCAGCAAAACAACTGGACGCATGCCAGCAAACAGCAACAAGGCTTCTCTTCAAAAAAAGCAATCATCTATGATGAATAGAAAGAACTGAGTTGTCCAAAATACAAAGGGCCAGCAACAGGAAACAACCCGCAAGCAAGCAACATAGAGGACTAGCTATATACAAGAAGCACAGGCTGTAAAGAGCAGCAACAACAACCATTCCAGTAGCAGGAGTAGTAGAAACTTATAGCAGAACTTGCATAAACAACAACAGACAGGAGCAAGAGAACACATAATAAACCAGCAAAAGCCAGCCTAGTAGCAGCCGACCAAGCAACAAAAGGAGCAACACAAGCCGGAGAGGGTTCACTTTAGCAAACCAGAAAATCTCAACACAGCTTTCACCAGGGCCATAACAGAACTGCCGAGCACGACCTAATGCACAACTCTACATGTAACAACAGCCAGTTAGAAACAAAGCTGAAGACCAACAAGTTTAAGGATACAATAAACACTAAGTAAAAGGGAACAGACTCCCTTGACAAAGTATTAGATCCATATACAGAAATTTTGTAAAACCAAAACAGGACCATATCGAACAACAACTAAACCAAGTGGAATCATAAAGAAAAAGAAGAGGAGGAATCTGAACCCTCATGGCTAGCCTGAAGCCCATTACCCGACATAGGCCGAACCTTTATAGGACCATTGCCTTCACTAGCAGTCTTCGCATGTTGGCCAGTATTTGCAGGAGCTGCAGCCCTGCTATGAGTCATATATTGCTTCCTGTCTCTTGGGGCTCTCTTCCTGCAGCAACAACTACATCTTATATAGAATCATCAGTAACATGCATAACATTTGAAGGAGCACATGGCACAACACCTAAGAGGGGGGAGGCATGGTCTGCTGACCCAACTTCAACATATTTAGCCTTCTTGTGCCTAGGGACTGCAGTCCAGCTATCCAGCATCGCTGTCATTTTAGCACATATCGAATCTATACATGGTTCATCATGGGACCTGGCATTATATGCCTACTGTTGTTTCGCAACAATAGTGTCAGCAGAAGGGACAAAGCTAGAACTATCAGTATTCTGATGAGGCTTTACAAGAGTGGAAGCTTCCTGGGTGTGCTTCTTATGTTTATCACTACCAATTCTGGTGCATGTAGAAGTAGTGTGTCCAAAAACTCGGCAAAGCTTGCAGAATCGAGGGAGGGACTTATACTTAACCAATTACAATTAAAGGCATACCATTGGGCAAAACAAGATTGATGAAATTTGGCAAATCCACAAGCAAATCCACCTCTCCTAATACTCTAGCATACGACAGCCGAGACATTAAAGTGGTGAGCATATCACAATGAATAGGTTTGCCAATCACACAAGTAATTTTACATAAACAAGTTGGGGACCAACACTTAAGGGGGAGGTTAGGAAATCTAACCCAAACCGGCATCCTAGTCATGTTAGTTGTTGTAAAATAAAAATATTCAGGCATAGTTTTCAGGACCAACGACTGACCAAAAATAGAAGAAGGGCCACCACTGAGGATGGTAAGCTTGTCAGCTTCATAGAAAAAGGTATATATCAACCAACCAGAATCATGCATAGTTAGCTTGGCAGTGCATTTCCAGGAATTAGAGATGAGATTATTCAAAGCAGTAAAACCCAAAAATTTCCCAGCAACATAACCAATTAGGCATAGTTTCCATAAATTCTTATTATTGCCAAGATCAACATCCATTAGATGACAGGATGTAGCATCGTTAAAATTAGGATAATGCACTAAAGATGAAGACTCATTCTAAGCATCGACAGACGAATTACCTGGTGGGAAGCCAGGAGCAGCTCTACCATGGTATTTAGGTGGAGCAATGGCATCCACTATAGGAAGCGGAATGTCAAAACCAGGCAAAAAGGGAACCCTAGAGGAACGATGGGCAGAGGGACTCAATGCTGGGCCAGGAGAGTGATCACCCCCAGAGCGAGATGGAAGGAAAGAACCAACATGAGCACCCAGACAGGTTTTAACAGTCTCTAGGTGAGGACCAAGGGTACTAGACCTAGAGA
The DNA here is from genome assembly GCF_000495115.2 of Populus euphratica. Classification (NCBI taxonomy): domain Eukaryota; kingdom Viridiplantae; phylum Streptophyta; class Magnoliopsida; order Malpighiales; family Salicaceae; genus Populus; species Populus euphratica. The sequence continues at coordinate 50,253 of NW_011500844.1, read as the reverse complement.
GATGAGCACCAGCGGGATGCCCATGTTGAAGTAAACTTAATCTAGAAGGTCAAGGAAGACAGCCACCAGCTGTCATCGCCCAGCCACCAACCGACCAACCGCCAGCTGCCAGCTGCATGCCGCCAACCTCTTTCACACCGTCGACCACAAACCGCCTTCACACTTGAAGGTTGAATTTTCTTGTTTTGATTTCGTATATAAATAGATAGCTAAGCTTATACAATTATGTATGGAGAGATTGAGTGAAACACTAGAGAGAAAGAGAAAGAAAAAAATAGATAGCTAAGCTTATGCAATTATGTGTGGAGAGATTGAGAGAAACACTAGAGAGAAAGAGAGAAAGAGAGAGGGGTTGTTGTAAGCTTTTGTTTATGTTATTGAGCTTGTTGTTCTTGAAATAAAACAGTGTGTTTTATCCCATCCGAGTGTTTCAAAAGCCACCACAAGTGGTTTCTCCCACCAACAATTGGTATTAGAGCCTCGTTCGTTAGAAAACAGAGGTATTTTTGGGAAATATCCGAATTTTCAAAGTTGTCAAAAACAAGTTTTGATCATTCCAAAGTGTAGAGCTCATCAATACGAACTCAACGGTGCAAAAATCAGATCAATCAGAGCACGGGGTGGACCACACTCTCCGTTTGAAGTTTCAGCACTGTAGCTCACGCGCCCCGAGGAAGAAGACGAGCCGCACCGAGCCAAACCTCAAGCCGAGTCGCGAACCATATGAGCCGCGCCGAGCCAAGCCTTAAGCCGAGCCACGAGCCAAGCCACGAGCCATATTCTGGAGCCGAGCCGAGCTCCAAGCCCATATTCCGAGCCAAGCCAAGCTCCGAGCCATATTCTAAAGTCAAAGTTAAAAAAGAATATTCCTTGGAATATTCCCAGTTCAACCCAGCAAACCACCCGAATTGGTTTTTGGACCGGTTCACCCTATTTTGACCTATTTTCTACAAAGTCAGACCGGTTCCCTACTATTTGGACCATCCCGGATACATCTACGGTGTCGGTTTTGCCAAATTCAACTCCCAAAAGGTGATATAGTCATTTAAAGAGCAAAATGACTACAGAAAATGCACAAACACTCATCCCGAAGCTAACCAAAGAAGCTAACCAAAGACAACTATGATAGTTGGTGCATCAGATTGAAGGCATTCCTTGGTTCACAAGAATGTATAGACATTGTGCAATATGGTTATGATGAACCAGAGTCCAAAGAATCAGAAGATGCTTTACTAGAGGTACAGAAGCAAGTCCTCAAGGCTAATAGAAAGAAAGACAACAAAGCAAAGACCATCATTTATCAAGGTCTTGATGAAGCGACATTTGAAATCATTGCTTCCGCAAAAACATCAAAAGAAATATGAGAGGCTCTCCAATAAAAATACAAAGATGCTGACAGAATAAAGAAGATTCGTCTCCAATCTTTGCGAGGTGAATTTGAATTGTTACAAATGAAGTCCTCAGAATCCATTTCTGATTATCACACAAGAATTATGGTGATAGTCAATCAGATGAGAAGAAACGGAGAAGCCCTTTCAGATGCTCGAATTACTGAGAAAATTTTGAGATCCCTAGATCCAAAATTTGATTTTGTTGTTGTCGCTATTGAAGAGTCCAAAGAAGTGGACAAGTTAACAGTGGATGAACTTATGAGTTCTTTACAAGCTCATGAGTAGAAGATTGTAAAAAGAAATTGAGATAAGGCAATTGAATATGCCTTACAAGCAAAGTTGTCTCTCAAAGACAAATATGAGCAAGGGGAGACTTCAACAAGTGGATACACCACTCGAGGAAGAAGTCAACAAACACGAGGAGGATTTCAACAATTTCAAGGTAGAGGTTCTTGGAATACATGTTTTAGAGGAAAAGGTGGTAGAAACACCACTAGAGGAGGTCGAGGACAACAAGCATTCACTCCTAGAGGAAGAGGAGGCGGTTACAATAACTATGACAAGAGGAATATTCAGTGTTATAATTGCAATCAATTTGGCCACTATAGCATTGAATGTCAAAAGAAAGCTCCACTAGAGATACGTGAGCGAGTCAACTATACAGAAGAGGATGTCAACAGTAGAGGAGCAGCTGCATTATTTGTCCAACAAGGACTTGACAAGAATCAAGAGAATATTTGGTATCTTGATTCTGGAGCCAACAATCATATGTGTGGCCAATGAGATTTATTTGGTGATCTAGATGAGACCATACAAGGTTTTGTCACCTTTAGAGATACCTCAAAAGTTCCATTCAAAGGTAAAGGCAACATCCCAATCAAGTTGAAGAATGGCGATCATAGCTACATCGCTGATGTCTACTATGTCCCAGACATAAAGCAGAACTTGGTGAGTATAGGTCAACTTCTGGAGAAAGGTTATACACTTTACATGAAGAATTGTCATCTGACAATTACAGACTACAATGGGAGATTAATTGCCTATGTGAAAATGTCCAAGAATAGGATGTTTCCTTTAAACATCCAATATGATGCAGCAAAGTGTTTGAGTGTCATCACTAACAGTGAAGAATGGCTTTGGCACTTGAGGCTTGGACATCTGAATTTCACAAGTCTGAAGATGCTAGCAAGTAAGAAGATGGTCAAAGGTATGCCCCACATTGATCATCCAGAAGAAGTCTGTGAGAGTTGTGTCCTCAGCAAACATCACAAATCCAGTTTTGCCAAAGAAGTCAACTGGAAAGCAAACAAGCCACTGGAGTTAGTACACACAGATGTGTGTGGTCCTATAAAGCTTATGTCGACTGGACAAAATAGGTACTTCCTCACTTTCATTGATGATTTTAGCAGAAAGACTTGGGTATATTTTCTAAAGAGGAAGTCAGAAGTGTTCAATTGTTTTAAAGATTTTAAAGTAATTATTGAGAAGCAAAATGGCTATAAGATCAGAACCGTGAGATCTGATCAAGGTGGAGAATATACAATAAATGACTTTGAAGCCTTTTGTACACAACAAGGCATCAGACATCAAACAATACCAGCTTATACACCACAACTGAATGGTGTAGCTAAGAGGAAAAATCGAACAATTCTTGATATGGCAAGTCTACTCAAAGCAAAGAAGCTGCCCAAGCAATACTGGGCTGAAGCTGTATCATGTGCAGTGTATCTACTGAATTGCTGCCTAACCAGAAGTTTGCAAGCTGTCACTCCACAAGAAACATGGAGTGGTCACAAACCAAGTGTTACTCATCTTCGAGTCTTTGGTTGTGTGGCATATGCAAAGATCCCAGATGCAAGAAGGACCAAACTTGATGATAAAAGCGAGAAATGCATCTTTGTCGGATACGGTGAGAGAAGGATGGGATACAAGCTGTATAATCCCATCACCAAGAAGGTAGTTATGAGCAGAGATGTTATCTTTGAAGAAGATAAAACTTGGCAATGGAATGATGACCAAGAAGCAGTTAAATGGATCAGCACTGATTTGATCCTTGAAGATGAAGAAATACCAACAGTACTTGCAGAAGGTCCAATAGTACCAGAAGATGAGCCACAAAGTCCGGTACACAGATTTCCTATATTCAACAGGAGAAACACGCCATAATCATCATCAACACCATCATTACCAGAACCATCATCAGCATCCTCATCAGAAGGATCAAGAAGGATGAGAAATCTAGAAGAGTTGTATGACGCCACTCAAGTAATGGAAGATACAACTATATTTTGTTTCTTTGCAGATAGTGACCCGCTTAGCTTCAATAAAGCTATCACAGAAGAGAAGTGGATAAAAGCAATGGATGAAGAAATACATGCCATTGAGAAGAATGATACCTGGAAGCTGACTTATCTACCAGAAAACAAGAAAGCAATAGGTGTCAAATAGGTCTATAAGACAAAGAAGAATGCAAAAGGACAAGTGCAAAGATACAAAGCAAGATTAGTGGCGAAATGCTACAAACAGAGAGAAGGCATTGACTATGGAGAAGTGTTTGCTCTAGTAGCCCGGCTAGAGACAATTAGACAGATGATCTCACTAGCAGCACAACATAGATGGAAGATCTACCAACTTGATGTGAAGTCAGCATTTGTGAATGGCTTCCTAGAAGAAGAGATTTATGTTGAACAACCACTTGGATACATTGATGCTGAAAATGAAGGCAAAGTATACAAGTTGAAGAAAGCCCTCTACGGTTTGAAGCAAGCTCCACGTGCTTGGAATACCAGAATTGACAGGTATTTTCAAGATAATGGATTTGAAAAATGTCCATATGAACATGCAATTTATGTGAAGAAAGAAGCAGATGGCAGCATATTATTTGTGTGCCTATATGTTGATGACTTGATATTTACCGGCAACAATCCTACCATGTTCGAAGACTTCAAGAAAAGCATGGTACAAGAGTTTGAGATGACAGACATTGGTCTGATGACACATTTTCTTGGTTTAGAAGTGGTGCAGAAAGAAGAAGGGATTTTTGTATCCCAAAGCAGTTATGCCAAAGATATTCTTGAAAGGTTCAAGATGGAAAGTTGCAATCCCGTATCAACTCCAGTTGAGAATGAAGTGGAATTGAGGAAAAGTAAAGTTGGAAATGTTGATCCAACTTACTTTAAAAGCTTGGTAGGAAGCTTAAGGTACTTGACATGTACCAGACCAGATATACTCTACGGAGTCGGGCTGATCAGTAGATATATAGAGAAGCCAGAACAGTCTTATTTGAATGCAGCCAAGAGAATTCTTCGCTACCTCAAAGGCACAATAAATGAAGGTATGTTTTATACCTCAAGTACAAATTTCAATCTTACTGGCTACTCGGATAGTGATTCGGGTAGAGATCTGGATGAAAGAAAAAGTACAACAGGGTTTGTATTTTTCATGGGAGATACATCTTTCACATGGTCATCCAAAAAGCAATTGATTGTCACGTTATCAAGCTGTGAAGCTGAGTATGTTACTGCCAACTCAGCTGTATGCCATTTAATATGGTTAAGGAATTTGCTGAAGTTTTTGGGATTTCCTCAAGAAAATCCTACAGAGATTTATATCGATAATCGATCAGCGATTGCATTGGCAAAGAATCCGGTGTATCATGAAAGAAGTAAACATATTGATACACGTCATCACTTTATCCGAGAGCATGTAAAGAACAAAGAAGTCGAGCTGATATCCTGCAAGACAGATGATGAAGTTGCAGATATCTTTATCAAGCCATTGAAAAGAGAAGTATTTATCAGATTGAAATTCATGCTTGGAATGACATCCCTCGATTAAGTTTAATGGGGAGATTTGTTGAAGTAAACTCAATCCAGAAGGTCAAGGAAGGCAGCCACCAGCTGTCACCGCCCAGCCGCCAGCCGCTTTCACACCGTCGGCCACAAACCGCCTTCACACTTGAAGGTTAAATTTTCTTGTTTTGATTTCGTGTATAAATAGACAGCTAAGCTTATGCAATTATGTGTGGAGAGATTGAGAGAAACACTAGAGAGAAAGAGAGAAAGAAAGAGGGGTTGTTATTGTAAGCTTTTCATTGTTGTAAGCTTGTTGTTCTTGAAATAAAACAGTGTGTTTTATCCCTTCCGAGTGTTTCAAAGCCACCACAAGTGGTTTCTCCCACCAATAGCCTAGACATGAAGTCATAAGGACGAGCCTCATCAAGCCCAAAAGGACCAAGGAAAGGTGGTGCTTGAACAGTAACTGAAGTATCCCGCATGTCAAGGAATTTGCCCTTATTGTAAGCCCTAATGCCACGATGAGAACCAATTCTTTAATGGATGGTGGAGAGTGTGAATTTATTTTAATTATGCTTATCTTGTAGGATATAAAAATTGATATTAAACACTTTAAATGGATATTTAATTTAAGTCTTCACTTTTTTTTTTTGAACTTTTTAATTATGAAATTTATTATATTTGTTGAATAAATCTATTTAAAATTTATTCTCAACAAAGCATATTACTAGTTTGTTTTTTATTTTATTGTTTTTATTAATATATAAAAACATGAATATGTGACCTAAAGGTCAACATGGTTGTAATACCGGAGTAACTTTGTCAAAAACAAATTAAGTAAACTTATGAAGCTTAATTATGAAACAATCCAATGTTAAAGGAAGAGACTTAAAAAAACTAATTTCTTTTAAAAAATGGGATCATAATTAATCCGGGTTAAACCGTTAATATCACGACCATATACTTAGGATTAAGATGATCCCATGGAAAAGAAAGTAAAAAAGAAGCATGAAGATCAATTTTTAATTAATAAAATATTAAAGGATAAAATTAAAAAAAACTAATTTTGAAAAAATCAAATGTTAAAGGATGTTATTTGATAATGAAATATAAATTAAATGAGAATGTGATAACCTTATAAAAAAATAAAAAAAATTCAAATCTTAATTTCTAACAAATAAAATGTTGAATGAAAAAATTAATTAAAAAAGGTAAAAAAACCTAACACAAGCCCACTTGGGTCAACATGCAAAATCTAGGACTTGATCGTGATACTGGATTCACTTTGTCAAAAGCAAATTAAATAAAATTATGAAACTCAATTATCAAAAAAACTTAATTTTGAACGACAAAACTGAAAAAAAAAATCAATTCATAAAAAAGCAATGCAAAAAAAAATCATAGTCAACTTGGGTTAACCCGTTACTATGTTCATAAGATTGAAATAATCATCTAGAAAGAAAAGTGAAATAAAACATTAAAAAAAATTCTCAATAAATCAAATGATAAATGATGGAGTTGATTTAAAAAAAAAGATTTTAAAAAGACCAACATCAATTAGTGTTAACTTTTGAAATTCATGACTCTAGTCACGAGTCTAAGACTAACTTTGAAGAAAGAAAACCCTAAAAAATAGCAAAAGTAAAATTCTTAATTAACAAAATACTAATGAGTTAAATTGAAAAAAAATACAATAAAAAAGGACCCAAAATAAAACAAATAACAACATAAAGATTAGGGACCAAACTTGACATAAAAATAAATAAAAGTAAAATATTGAAGGTTGAAACAGAAAAAATCAATTAGGAAATAAATGAAAAAAAAAACAAAAGAAAGATGATCAAATTTGATATAAAAATTAAATGAAACCAAATGATAAGAAATAAAATTAAAAAAAATCAATACAAAAGGATAAAATACAAAATAAATAGCAATAAAAAGAATGAGGATTAAATTGGATAAAAATATAATGATAAGAAACCTTTATATTTTGACAATTAGAATAAAAAAAAGTCTACTAGAGCTCAATCGTCGCATCGCTGTGTACACGTGCTTGACTACTGGGCAGACCATGCTATGACTCTTTCAATGCCATTGCAGAAAATAATGCTCGGCTATCGAAAGAAATCTCAATACTGAAATTTAATTAAAATTTTTTATCTATCAACTTAATCCTTATTCTTTTGATTTTTATTTATTTTATTTGAAATTACTTATGAAATGGTAATTATTATTATTTTAATTTATTAATTTATTAATTTGTTAGATTTGATTTATATTATTTTAATTATTATTTATATTATTGGAGATAATTTATAAAATTATATTTTTTTCAATTTCATTCTTATTCAACTTTTTAATTTGTAAGATTTTTTGGTCGTTATTTTAATAGATTTGAAAAAAATAAAAAATTAATAAGTTATTTTTCAGCCCATTCTCCATAACATAACCAAATACTAAAAAGTATTTTTTAATTTATTTTTTATTTCATTACCAAACATTAAAAAAAAAACTACTTTTCAATAATCAAACAAGATCTTAGTAAAATATCAAATTATTATTTAATCAATTTGATTATTACTAAAAAAGTAATAAAAAAATATGAAATAACCCCTAGATGTAAGTTAGATAATTATTTTATTTTTAAGATTAATTTAATTATTTTACTTTACTTGAAAAATACGAAAAGACCATGCCTGTGATTAATTCCATCCGAAAACAACTGATGAGGCATGAAGCAAAAACCCCTATTGATGTTTCTTGAAAGAATAAAATGGTTATTTTATTATGTAATCTACAGTGAAATATGCTTTCCTATAGAATGAAAAACTGAGTTATTTTTGTCGTTAATTTCAGTCCTGTGAGATTAGTTGTGGTGCACGTAAGCTGGCCCGAACACCCACGTTAATCTAAAAAAAACTGAGTTATTTTTGTTAATGAAGGCCTGCTCACTCCATCTAGAAACAAAAGAACTGTTTGGTTCCATGTAAGTATAAAAGAGGGCTCCCTGCACAACCTTTTCGGCCTCGTCGAAAAAGAAAAGCCCCGGTTGCCTTATCCCTTTCCTAAAGCCCCGACCGCTGGAGCACCTCTCCGCCCTTGCAAACGCATAACCAACCGGCGCTAAACCCCTCAAACTAAAACTCTAGAATTCTTCAAAGTGTCACTCACAATCCCATGAAAAGAAAATCCTCTGTTGAACTTTATCAACTGATATAATTTATTTCATATATGTGCTACCTACTAGAGAAGGAACAGTCACAGTCACGGTGATGGCTTCTCTATCAGCAATTTGGGTTTATCATGGTGGGTTTCTGCTTCATTATTATTCAAATTCAGTCAAACATACCGTGTTCTTCTTCAATATATGCAGACCTTTGAGAATAATTTTTTGTTTTTTGGGTTCTTGCGTGTAGCAGATAGAGGATTAAGGGGCAGTATTTCTGCTGATAGCTTTGTTAATGGGAAGCCACGCTTCAATCATTTTTTCCAGGTTTGGCTTTTCTTTCTTTTCTTTTGTTTGTTAATGCAAATGTATTGTTAACTGTTTGAACTCTACATTTTGAGTTTCTGGGTTTGATTAACAATAGAAGGAATGTTGATGACGTGGGCTGTCGTCTCAAGCTTGAAAATTAGTCTACTGAAAGCGCTGGAACCTTCTTTATTTCTGATTTAAAGAAGGGACAAAAATAAATGTGCTGTTGCTGCTGGATACCTTTTTGCTTCAAAGTTCAGCGAAGAGTAAAAGTTTGCTAATCTTGTAGCAAATATTGAACCGTTGAGTGAGTTTTCCAAGGAAATGCCTACACCTGAGAGTTGTGGCAAATATAATGCAAATAGCGCTAGTCTTTATTCTATGAAAAGACTAACTGTAATATGTTTAGGAGGATTTGTCTAATGTTAGAGTCCAAATCTTCATAGTTTAGAGATACTTCATTCAATCTCATCTGCCATTTACTGATGGTACATGGAATAATTTCGATTAACAATTGCCATGCAGACGCCATTTATAGGCTCTTTTCCAGCTGGAACATTGGAAGTTCGTAAGGCTCCGTCACTGCCTTGTATAAAGTGTGAGAAGAAGGATGAGAACGTTGAGCATGTATATGTTGAGCTTCCTCCCTACCATAGCTATATGGACTCAACATCTGGGCAGCTTGAACCGGCATCTGGTGCTCGTGCTAGTATTCCGGACCAGGAGTACTGGCCAGAAGGCACTGCTGATCGAGTTAGGGCTGCCAGGGCTCCTGAACCAACAGGATTGTCTGCAGGATCTCCATCATATGGCAAAAAGCCTGGAAGCAGAAGGAAAAAGTATAAAGCTTCAGTGGCTGCTCCTGAATCTTCTGAAGCAAGCATAGAATTCAGTGATTCAGAGGCACTTGAAAGTTATGAGGAAATGAAAGAGGAACCTAAAGATGACTCATCTGACTATGTAATATATGATACAGAACCTGAGGAAGAAGAAACCGGATATGAGTTAGACAAGAAACTGGGGCGTCCCCATCCCTTTATTGATCCAAAAGTGAAGAAGCCAATCGAGGGAATTCTTCCACAGGAAGAATTATGGTGGAACTGGCGAAAGCCAGAGAATGAACAATGGTCCAGATGGCAAAGGAGGAAGCCTGATGTTGAAACGGTTAGTATGCCAATTATAGAAAAAGTCATGAGTGACTTTAACTGAACTTTTTTTTTTTAATGATGATTGCATTTTGTTATGCTAACAAAGCAGTTGCTGTACCTTTGTCCCCAATGGGTCGGGACAAACTTGACATGTTGTCCTCCACCCTTCTATTCATTTTAATGTAAAAATGTGTTGATGCCAGAAAGTATTAGTTTTGAAGCATGTAATTCGATATTATTTGACTAAAATGTGAGTCTTGAAGTAGCATATCAAAAAATATTCAGTGACATTGGTTTTTTTAGCTAGCCTTTCTGGCTCCTGTTCGTTCATGGGTCTTGGAACTCTGTTCTGCATGTTTAATTGTGTTGCATGAGCTTAAATGGTGGAGCAGGGCATACTATACTTAGAGAAACACTCTCCTCTTTGGTTCCTCAGTTATTAAAAAGTCTTTTTGGTAAAAAAAAATATGTCCCTGGTAGATTTTAGTGTTTGGGGTCTAAAGTGAATAGTCATGGGGTATTTTGTAAGCATGGAAAAATTGTGATTTCAGCATGTTCCTGTGAAACAGGGTTATTCTACTAATTTTCAGAATTATTTTAAGGCCTATTCATATTTAGGAAGTTGTTATCTTAGTCTTTACACAAGCGGCACCATTCAGTTTGCACCATAATTATACTTTAGACATGCAACATCATTGTCAACTCATTCATTACAGTTCAAACCACACTGCCTTTCTTGTTGTTGCTTGCTCAGACTTCAGATTGAGCAAATTCAGTTGCTGCTGAGTGTATTTCTTGTTTTGGTTTCTTCAAGATCAAGTCCTTTGGTTATATTATTTGTAAGATTCTCGCATGCCGTTTGACCTATCGAAGATGATGTGTTACACCATGAAATATTTAGTGACTGGAGATATTTAGAGTGTAAATTTGGACTGGAGTTAGCTTTCGTTCAATTTCAATATGTGAAGCATGCTATTCCAGCTTATTTGCACTTAAAAGTACCCGTGCTTATTAAAAATTGCTGTAAGATGGATATTCGATTTGCATACATGTGTAAGTTATGATTGTACTATGATAATGTGAGCCTTATTGATGCTATCTATCCTCCAAAACAAAAATTCAGATTATCACAACGTGCAGCTTATCAAGTTCCATTGACTAGGAACACAAAGTCCTCTAGAGTTGGTGACATATTGGAAACCAAAGTCCAAATTTCACAAACCATTTATTCTGAACTTAGAAAAAAAACTAGATGAAATCAATGCTAAGCTTGACAGGTTAATAATAGACATTGGCCGTTTTATGATGCAAGAGATAACTTTAGATATTGTAGAATCGCAAGAGGAAAAACTAAAAGAATGGGTAATTGTAGAACAAGTTGATGAATGACATTGAAGAAAACTTGTCAAAAGGAAATTGAGATTTTGTGAAGACACAAGATGGACAAAAAAATTTCTTCAGGCTCTGGAGTGTGGAGTTTTTGCTACTCGACACTTTTAGAACTCAAGGTTGAATTTTTTCGAACTACGGAGAATGATGGGAGTGAAGAAGGACAATAATGGGAATCAATATTTGTTTAGTTAGGTATTTTAAAATGGTATGATTATTCAAGATTTTTAGTCTTATTTAGGAGTAATATTTATTATGTAGTAGTTAAATTAGGATTCTAGTTTCCTTCGGGAGTTAAAGACTTGTTAGGTTTTGTTATTTTACTTGGTTTGATGCTTATAAATAAGCACCCATGAATTCAGTAGAGGATCATTGAATTATTGATTGAATAAAATGAGCCAGTTTTCTTCAAGATTGTCAGTGGTTATACATCGCTTAGCTTAGCACAAACCATTCCTAGGACAAAAATCCCAAATCTGTCCTGCATCAATGAAATAATAAACCATGTGATGTATTAATTCAGAAACCCACTCCTTGTTTTTAAGTATCTTTCCAATGACCACCTCAAACACGGTGCAGGTTTTTCTCAAAGCAATGGCTGAAACTGGGCAGGTGAAGCTTTATGGTAAGGAACCAACATTAACGGAGGTTTCTCTTTACAGAGCTAGAAAACATCTTTACAAGGAAGAAAGGTAGAATATTGATCTCTATTTTGAACCTGTCATTTTGTGTTTCTCTATGTAATTCTGTATCTTATTGAGGCAAATGTATTTTTGAAAAAAAAAATTGTTGGCTTATGTCACTTGCAATTTGTGTAGACTTGAAGCTGAACAAAAGAGACTGGAAAGGATAGGTCCAATGGCATACTACTCGGAATGGGTGAAAGCATGGAAGAGAGACACTTCACAAGAAGCTATTCAGAAGCATTTTGAAGAGACTGGTGAAGATGAAAACGCTCAACTAATTGCAATGTTTTGCCATCAAACAGATAGAGAATTTCGCATAATGATGGGGACTGATGTTCGTATTCGTAGAGATCCTTTAGCAATGCGAATGCGAGAGGATCAAATAAAGCAAAGTATCTAATCTAAAGCTGATAAGTTTGTGCTTTATCTATCTTTTAATTTTTATCGCAGTAATTTATTTTCTTGATCTAGATGTGAAAATTATTTGTTATTGTGTGCATATTTCTCTATGATGTACAGTGAGGAAGGAAAGCAAAAGAAATGCATAGAAAACCTAGAAATCCACCAAGTAATCCTTGAGATCCACAGGAGGCTTTCTTGAACAGAATCAACATGGAAATTAGGATTCTTGAGATCCACAAGGATAAGGAATCTGCAAGTTACTCAACTTTAATGCAAGAAATGTCTTTCTCTAACCACAAAAAAATGTACTTATACAGGCATAGCGAAACCCCAAAAATCAATGCTAAAATAGGAAATAAAACGAAAAAAACTAACATAAAAATAAATTCAAAGCTGATCCTTAAACAATAATAAAAACTAAATTTCTATAAATTGGTTATTCAGCGCCTTTTTTTTTTCTCCCATCAAGTGACCTTTTCCTTTTCTGATTTTAATTTTAATTTTTCTATCTAAGCAAAAGGTTGAAGAAATGTCCATCCTTAATATTGATGGATTCTTTCTATTTGAAATCAGCTTGTATGTCCTTCAGATTGGCTGCATATCAGACCTACACATTCATGTATGTGCTGTTCTATTATTCGTAATACTTTGCTTGCTCTGTTACCTAAATTTTTAGTATTACTTGAACTAGGAACACCCACTGTCCACTCCACAAAGTAGTTCATTGACTATTTCTTCTTTTTTTTTTTTTTGGAAAAGCACTTTTGCATTCCTGCATTTATCCTGACCTTATAAAGCAAGGCTGCTTCTTATCTTCTTTTCCTACCTAAATTATCAGGGTTTTTTCTATGTTAATAAAGCAATTTAATGGAAGAAATGTGAATTACTCCTCTGTTAGGCTATCAAACTTTCTTTGCTGTGCTGTAGCAGTTGATAATTCTATTGGCTTTTGCAGTTTGGGGTGGAGATCCTGTTTACCCAACCATCAACTACATTCAAGATCCAAATGAAATTATTGATTACAGGGGTCCAGATTTTCATGAACCAACACCCAATATGCTGGATTACCTGAAAGAAGTTAGTATTCTAGCCAAATTAAATTATTTAATCACGTTACAAAAATGTTTGTAGTCAAGCATTTATCGATGATTTCAATGGCTTTAGTGTATGTTGTGAACTCAAAATTGGTTTATAAGTGGTGTTGAGTCAGTTTTTCCTATTAGAGGCCGCAGTACAAAGCTTATGGTTAGTTTAGCTGTGAGATGATTGGATGATATCATCCAATGGATAATTGAATGAACTTGCCACCATCAAAATTGTTTGTGGTTCCTCTCTAATTTCAGTCTCTCTGTTCCTTTTCTTTCATGAAGACTGCAGCTAATAGAATCATCTAATTGTTTGTATTCCTACTCCTGTATCACTTATTTGGGCATCTTACTCATTTTTTTTAACCCCTGAATGCTTGTTCATAAATGACACTGAGTTTTGGAGTTGGGTCTGCCAAACTAACAGATGAACTTGACCTTGAACCATTTGCGGTTTATGGTTCTACACGAGATATTTCGAAGTCTGCTAAGCAACAATAAAAGTAAATGGAAAGACACTTACAGATATGAATTATGACCTTAGATTAGGCTTTGTTGTTTGCTTTCATTTTAATTCTATCAAGATTTCCAATTTAAACCAAGGTGGCGTCTACAAGAGGAACAAAACAAGGTTGCAGTGTGCATATAGGAACTCAAACCCCACTGGATGGAGTCCCTCATGATGATCTTGGCTTTTTATTCTCAAGTTTGCCCAGGATGTTTAATATTCTTTTTGATGTATTTAAAATTTAATTTCCATAAAGCAAGTGGAATTATTCTGTGTTTTAGGTGATGCCTGTGATTATTACGGCAGTTTGTCAAGTGCTGACTTTGTTTTCCTAACCTTGATCAGCATGGAAAAATCATATCTAGGAAGGAGCTTGAAAAAATTCTGGCAAAAGAGAAGACAGAACAACTCGAGGTAATTAACAGAGAGCTGAACTTGCTATATTATCTTTTCTGCCAATCATTTTCTTTTTTCTATAATGAAATATTCTTTTCCATGCTTCATTACTGAATGATGAGATACTTGTAATAATATCACATGATCTTTTTCTCACCCCCCAAATTTACTATGAACTTGCTGTCTTCTCAGTCTTTAATTTATATCCAAAAAAATAAAAACTAAAGTCATGGAAATTAAACTGCTTGCAGGGTTTTCATATATTTATATATTTGAGAAAGAAAGGCCTTATTTTAATTTTTTTTTTCTTATTGTGTTTTGTTCTTTTGATTTATAAGAACTTGCTCAAAATAAAAAACAAACTTTTTTTTAATTGTCAAACTAGCATTATTTTTTAAAATAAACATTTTGTGCAGTGTTTCTATTTGGTTCATTGAACAAATTAACATTGTTTTCAAAGAAAAAATAAGAGCACTCTTGAATTAGAACACACACTTCTGAAAATGAAGATAATGTTATTTTCCTCAATTTTTAACATGAAGTTAATGATAATTGCTACTTTAGCTATGACATGCTGTTTGTATGATTGTAGTGTTTGTATTGTGAAATGATTAAAAAAAAAGGCATTACTAAAAATTTGTCCAGTGTTTCTAATTGATTCATGACAGTGATAGCTGCACCCAAACCATAATTTTAAACCTGAAATCAACTAGGATGTATTGAAAATGTGGGTAGATTGTAGACAAGTAAACTATTTTCACCATAAGCAGTTTGCACTGCTGCACATCAAAAGCAAGGTGTCAACATAAAAACACGCAGCTTCTAATATCTACTTAATGAGGCCAATCAGAAGCTTCTATTGTAACCCTTGTAGATTCCTGAGGAGACTACTAAAAACAAGAACTTTTATTGAACTTTAACAAATTTAAAATAGGAGTTTATTTAGATCAACATATTGAGTTCAAAATCAAATCACAACTAATGAGGTCATAGTTTTAAGATAGAATAGATTGTGCATGAACAGGAGCTTTTTAAAGAAAAGAGAAAATACGTATAAAATGTTTAGAAAGGTTGATGTCAGACATGATAGTAGAGAGAGTAGAAAGAAGTATAATTCCCTACAGGAGAGGGAAAAATAGAGAAGAAAGAAACCATATAGAAGAGGGTAGATCTGTATAGAAGTGGGCTGAAGGATTGAAAGAAAACCCTGCAGGGGTTCAAATATACAGAAGAAACATAGCTCTGAAATTTTAATTAATCATCAACGTTATATCCCTCTTCTGTAAAGAAAAACTGGTGTTTATATATACACTAAAAAATCCTATTATCCTAAACTAAATAGGAAATAAGAATCCTCATAAAATATTATTTTTTAAAAATAATAATCAAAACAAAATTGTAAAATTCTACCTGCATAATAATAAAATCTTAAACATATAAAATTACAAACAAACAAGTTAAGTTTAAAGTTCCTATACTGCATCAAGTTTTTTATACAGTTTTGTATTTTTGTTTACAAATTTGTATAATGAATTAGTGTTTGTATAAATAAGGATTGCATGGATTACAGTTACTTTCTTTTCTTCATTTTCTTAAAAGAATCAAATCAGATCATAATTAAAATATATAATTTGGCTTACAAACAAAACCATCTCTCTTAAGGAGTAGACCTAACTGAACTGCCCTAATACAATTTGGTCTAGTTTTGATTGACAGTTTACTCTGAACAATGATAACTCAATAGATTTTTGAACTTTCCATTCTTTGTTAAACCTTATATGGGATAATGTTATTCTCTATTATAACTTAGTTTGTTGGGACAAACACTTGTCTCTGAGATTGTTTTCTTTTTCTTTTTCTTTATAGGCTTTTTTTTATTTGATTTGTCTTTCTGTTTGTTTTGGTTTCTGCCATCACATCTTTCATGTGTTTCCTGTTATTTTCCACTGTAGTTGTCCTTATATTTTTCTAGACATAGATCGATGGATGAACCATTTAGTGCTAGTAGTGGTACTTGTCATGGCCTGATAAGCGAGCATGTGACTGGAATGCAAATAGGATGATCGCAAGGTCCACCTTGTCCACGCAAGCCTCCAACCTAAAAAAATGTATACCAATAATAGTGTAAAACTTATTGTTCAGTATCAACTTTACATACTAACTTTAATAAGTGGTCATTTACAGAATATTCAAAACAAACTCATAACTTGATGCAGGCATGGAGCTCTAGTTAAACAGATTTGCAAACCTAAATGAAAATATATAAATCAAATAGTTACAAATAAGCATACACGAGGAATGAGCTTTCGGGATACCAACTCAAGCATATGGCAAACTTCTTTTACGCAGATGGAACTCTACTGCTAGTGCATGCTACTACCTGAAAAGTTAATAGAGATAAAGGGTGTGTTTTATATTACTGAATAAATGATACAAAATACTCATGGACAAGTACAAGCCATAGCACAAATATTTGACTGACTCATTTGCAAAAATATTCATATCCTGTAATGCCTAGTTTAAGAGTATTCTTTCATGTTATACTTGTGTTCTTGTTGGAGCTCCATATATCAGAAAGTCAAATATAGGGAGAGGAAAGTAAAAACCTGTGATCAGGACATGAGAGATCTTTTATGCATACACCCTAATCCCTGTGAAAAATCAAAACTTGAGCTCGAGTCTTGGAGTGTTGAAGTAGAATAGACTCCTTAAACTTGAATTATGGTTTGATCATTGAACTGAAGTTTAAAGTTGATAGTGCTTTCTCCTCTTTGTTGCTAGGAATCAATCGCAAAGAAAATTTAGATGAGTCTGGACCAAGGAGCAATTCTTGCAGTTATAATTTTGGTTGTGGTTCTATAAACCATCGCACTAGTTTTGCCTTTTTGGTTTTTGCTCTAGGTTTTTTGCCAGCTCTTTAGGAACTTCATTTCACAGTTCTCATTGTATAGCTTATATACTAGCTGCCTTAATTTTCTGCAAGCAGAACTTGGTAACGTGCTTCTTGTTGAGGCCTCTATTTTGACTTTTCCTTTTTCTGCCTTTTGTTTTCAGCTCTATGTTCTCATTTTTCAGCATGCAGTGCAAACTGCCATGTGTGTTGTATTGACAACTTCACTTGCTCGTTTAGCTTTTCAACCTGAGTTTGGCTAATCTATAGAATGTGCAACCTCTTGATGCCTTTTGGCTGACTGTTTCAGGGTTGAAATCTGCTGACTCCTTTGGTGATTGGTTTTCCATTTGGAAACAGAATTTTTTTTCCATTAGTTGCTAGAGCATCAACTCACCTTACCATCTCTCACAAGCCCTACTTATAAATCAGTTACCATGTTCCTATAATATTTCTAAGCTCTTATACAATTTGATGCATTACAGAATACTAAGTGATTAGATTTGTGTTATAGGTTGGGTTGTTTTGGGATCCAGTAATTGAATTTCTGATCTGAAAATATGAAAGCAATCAACAATTAGAAAGAGCTACTATCATCACTCCAGTTAAGTCAAAGAATTACTTCCAGCAGAGAAATATCACGCTTTCTATGTTTATATCAGTCAAATGCAGGAAATAAACTATTCATTCTATCGATATTCTGAAATATTCCAAGCATAGGTTATATCCATATTTATATGTATGAAACATTCGCAGTCACAATCAGACTGACTGCTAATAACCCTATTTTCCTATTTAAAATAGGAAAAACCTAAATTGGAAACTCCAGTTTTCCTAATTAGTAGATATATATATTTTCTACATGTAGCTAGAAAAATTTTCATGTTAGGTGGAAAATGCTGAAATTACAAGTTTACTATTGTTTACGTGTTCACTCAAAATAAGTTTCAGTATTCTTTTGCATGACTGCATCTAATTCTTCCCAAGGAAAGAGTAATTGATTTTGGCTGCTTTTAATATTTACTCATTATCATTTAATTCTTGATAAAAAAAAGCAGATGACAGACATTGATGAAGCTATGGCACGAGCTGTTGACATTGGTGAAAATGATGTGAGTTTCATGTCCCCTGCAATTTTTACCATCATCTGTTTCATACATCCACATATACCACAAATTTATCATGCTGTACATTTTAATTAAACGTACCTGTTTCATATGTAATGACATCTTTCTGTTCACGCCTGCAATAGGGCGAGGGAGAGGATAGTGAGGTTGACGGAGAAGAAGAGGAAGAGGAAGAGGAAGACGAAAAAATCACACGAAATTGGAGTGTTTATAAAACTACTCCCCAGGCTCGAAAATCAAAGGTGATGGTGCATCTTTCTAAATTATGTCTAATGCCTTGCCTCATCTGATACAGGCACATGCATGCAAACGCACAGTGCTGCAGCACCAAAGCTGTTGCTATGATACACATCTCCTGTTGCTTCTGAAGCATTCTTGTGTTGTCTACTCTAGATTGTTTAAAATGGAAATATTTTCGTACCATAGCCTATTTCATTTGAAGTGGAAAGAAGGCATAACCTTGACAAAATTTGCAAGAATATAGATAGATTTTTTTATTCCTTCATTTTAGCAAAGACATGTTTTAAGTACTTGTATTCTTCGAAATCATAGAATTCCACTAATTCCACTATATTAGAAGCGAAGATTTTTCCTTTGTAAGGATTTTAGGAATTGAGAAGTTGTGCACCACTAGTATCATACATGTATATACCAGCTCCTACACTTTTCAAGCCCCTGACAAGAATCATGTCCTTGATTTCCTTGAAATTGCAGGATAAACCTAAAAAAGAGGGTCCGTTGAGTCTTGAAGAGGCAATTGATGATTCGGAGAACTTAACTGATTTCCTTATGGACTTTGAACAAGACGAGTGATTATTGCTTGGCCTTAAAAACAACGAAGTTTCTCAGCTCATTTGATGAAACTGACATATGGTGTGATAATTGAAATTCGGAATAGAGTTCATTGTTAATTGGGGTCTTTCAGCGACTAATATGAGTATCAATTGCAGCTTAAGGTACCATTTTTGTTCGTTTTGAGATGTATGCTGAACTTACTTTTAAGAACTTATGATGAATGTGCATTTTCCCTTAGGTATGGAAAATTTTGATATAAATGGGTACCAATATAATTTACCTTTTCTCTTTCCTGATTAATGTGCATTTGCCCTTAGCTATGGCAAAAGATGACTCTTTAGGGAACCATATAAAATTGTGATGCAAGGGCAAGGGATGGTGGACCTAAGTTGGGTTTGGGATTTACTGGTTTTGTGCTTGTATAAACTGTAAGTGAAAGAGGAGATGTAAGCAATGAAATGTGTGCTAGACCTCTTTTAGCTTTACTTGTTTGCTTGGTAATGGTTCTGTTATTCTGCAGATTGGATTAATTTGTTTCTAACATTTTTAAAGAAACAAGAAAAAATTGAGACTTGAATAATTAATTTGATTGGGTTCAATAAGTTGCTAATATTATATTTATAAAAAATAAAAATAAAAACTCGTTAGAGATTCATCATCAAATTTATCATGAACATTGCCCTACCAATAATAAGAAATCATCAAGATAATTTTAAAGTCACTGTAAAAGGTTGCTTAATGGTATTGAATGAGGTTATACATGTCATTGGAGCAATGACTTAAAAAATAAATCAAATAAAATATTATAAAGTGAATATTTTATATTTATATTTATATTTAGTTATTTAATTTAACTTAATTAAAAATATTTTTTAAAAAAAAAATAATTTTAACAAAAGAATGATAAATAAAAAAATTTGAAATAACCTAATAATTTTAACAAAGAATGATAAATAAAAAAATCTGAAATAACCTGGGTCATTTTAGAAATTAGGGAAAACTTCTATAGAAAATAAAATAAAATAAAATAACAGAGCTTAATCTCCATTTAAATAAATATTGAACGATAAAATTTAAAAAATATTAGTTTAAAAAATAAAAAAAAATAAAATTTAAAAAATATTAGTTTAAAAAAAGAAAAAAAATAAATTTAGATGAATTTTCTAAACTTGTATCATCTTTCAAACTTATAACTTGTGAAATTTTATATTCGAATTCAATCAAGAAGCTTAATTTCTAATCAATTTAATGTTGAAAGATAAATAAAAAAATTATCAATTTAAAAAAAATAGTAATAAAAAGAATAAGAAAAAAATCTTATAGAAAAAAAATAAAAGGGTGTTAAATAGTAAAAAATTAATTTTAAAAATTATCTCAAATAAAATAATAATAATTAAAAGAATCAGAATTAAATCTTACATGAAAAGATTAAAGATAAAATTAAAAGAAATCAACTTTATAAATTATTTAAAATAAAATATATAGTAATCACAATAACCAAATCTTAATGAAAAACAAACTAAATGGTTGCTTTGGAAATTTGAAAGGTCAAATACAAAAATCAAGGATAAAAAAAAGAAAAAAAACAAGATAAAAAATCATCGGTGCTAAATTAGAGGTTAATAAATCGTATGTTACCAAGAAATAAAGGGACTGCTAAGACAATTAAAACACCATTGTGGAAGGTGAATTTTGGTCTTCAAAAAACACCCCATGCGTGTCCCAATGCACATATTATCTAGTTTTGTTTTTAAATAATATTTTATATTTATTAAAATACTAAATTACCTTTTAATCAAATTGATTATTATTAAGAAACTAGTGTGAAATATATGAAAAAAGTTCTTAGCCACTAATTAAATAATTTTTTCTTTGAATGATAATTTAATTATTTTATTGTACTTTAAAGTTAAAATAAAAAAGAACTCATGCACGTTAGTTAAATTATATTTTTTTAAAGGTAATTTAACTGTTTTATTATGCTTTCAGAACATGAAAAGATTGAGTTGCCCCAATCAATCTGAAATGATAAATGAAATCAATCTGAAATGATAAATGGATTTTGTAAAAAAAAACTAAATTACCTTCTATAACTACTTCTAAGATTTTCTCTTAAAAAAGAAAATTCATCATTTCATTATTTTAATTCACGAGAAACTAACTATAATTAGTTTTTTTAATATTTTAATCATGAAATCTCATTTTCCCCTCGTGTGTTAAGTCCTTTGATATTGCAAAAAGTTCAATTTGGTTTTTAAAGTTTTCAAAGAAGTTCAATTAGTCTTTAAAGTTTTTGATTTGTATATTTTCTATCCCTATAATTTTAGATGTTTATGTTGTGATCTTAAATCTCGTTTTCTCACGTTTCAGTTCCTAGATGTTGTAAAAAATTTAATTTGTTCCATGAAAATTTTATAGAGATTAAATTTGGTCCCTAAGTTCTTTTATTTTTTTCATTTTTGGTCCTTGTAGTTTTAGATGCGTATGATTTGATTTTAAAACTTTGTTTTTCTCATATTTAAGTCTCTAAATGTTGAGAGGGAGAGAGAAAATTACTTGTAAAGAGAGAAGAGAAAAATTTTGGCGAGTCATATTTTATCCATAAAAAGATATGTTTTCATTAAAATAAAAAAAATAAGTTGAATGGATAAGAAAAAAAGGATTTTTGATTAAAAATAAATTTTTTATTCATGAATTTGAATTATTAGAATTCTTGTGAATATTTATTTTAATTATCTAAAGTTTTTATTCAAACAATCATGTTAATAAAAAAATGTTTTATTAAAATAAGAAAAAGATATATAAATAAGAAATAAGGATTTTGACCAAAGATATATAAATTTTTTATGAATTTAAATGCTTTGATATTTATTTTGATTGTTGCAGAGTTAACAAAAAAAAATCTCTTTTAAAATGATTTTGTTGCCTTCACCTTTTTTATTTTTCATAATTTATTTTACTTATATTATTGTTAACTAATAGGGCTTTTTATGGCTTATACTTATGAAATTTTTTATGTATGCAATTTTATGTTTTAATTATTTTTAGATTCATTATATTAAATAAGAAATTTCATGATACACATAGAATAACTAGTAGTATCTTATTAGTTATTTTCATTATAATTTTTTTAAATTTGACCAGGTGATCGATCTATATGTAGAGATAACCAAATCAAGAGTAGGAAAGGTTGATCCAAGTAACATGTAAACTTTGAAGAAGCATCGCATAAATTACATTAAAAATCTTTAATAAAAAACCATCATATATCAAAGCCACTAAATGTAATATTATATCTATGGTTCAAAGAAGTTTTGAAGAGGAAATAATATGTTTCAAGTTTCGAAGAGGATATGCTTTTGTAAAATTATTGTTGCAAAGGATGACAAGTCAATCATGTGATGGAAAGAAGCCATTTTTAAAATAGTTTGTAATTTCTTTTTTGTTTTTGTAAATCATAAATTTTTTTATTTTATTTATATTCAAAATTACATCATTAAAAAAAAAAGTTGATAAAGTTAGGTATGATTAGATCACCTAAATTTATTAAGTCAACCGAGTTTAGTGATCAACTTGACATGTCATTTGCGTCTATATCGATGACATTTTCTTAATGGACCTTCGTGGGCCCAAACTTGACTAATATGAATCTACAAACGTGGGGTAAGTGAGGCATTCTTGATTCCTTTATGCTTGTATTAGCCAATATCGTAACTTCCAATTTCACAATCCAAGGTTGGTTTTCGGAATTTGTTGTATCCCATGAAGGAACGCAGTAGCTACAAAATGAGCTAAGGTTGTGTTTGTTCAATAATTAAAAACTGGTTTTGAATGCTAAACGTACCTCAAGAAGTCATCTTTATAGAATTTATTTCTTTAGTTATATTAGATGAATGTGAAAAATGTCTCTTCAAAATAGTTCAAGAAGGAGGCCTCTCTAGATTGAAGCATAGGTGGATTAAAAAACTATTATTGATCATTAAATTGAAAAAAAAAAAGGTGTTTAATAAAAGTATAGAAAGTATGTATAACGGGACCTTTGAAATTTAAATCAATGATGAAATTAAATATAATAGAAATTATATCAAATATACATTTTTAAATCTAATTAGATAATTGTATATTGTGTTATGGATTAAATTAATTTTTTATTGAATATTAAAATATATCTAGATATTAGTAACATGTTTTTTTAAAAAAAATTAAACAATAGAGGGTTAATCTGATATAATTTAGTTAATTTTACAAGTTTAAATACTATATAAATAATTTGTAAAAATATAATTAAACTAAAATTATCAACATAATATTTTTTAAAATATTAAAATAATAATATATTAAATTCACTCAAATTTATTCAAATGAGCTCAAATTAATTTAATTAATTTGATGTGACAGATATGTACTATATTAAAAATTAGACGCAACCAAAACACTTTCTTTGATGTCATATCTCTTTATTACAAGGCAACCTTTCGTAGAGTGTTAATTCAGTGAAAAGATGACCAAATTATAGAATACAATTTAGTTGTTTTATTTTTTATTTTTTGATTAATATAATTTATTTATATCTTAATTAATTTTATTAATATTAAAATTAATAATCATAAATGTCTTCAATAATTTTAAAATTTATAAAATTTAAATTAATAATTTTTATAAAATAAATTAAAACTTAACTAAGACCATACTTGTTTCCCGGAAAGTAATTTTCGGGAAATCACTTTCCAAACTTTCTCGTATTTATTTTCCATTAAGAAAGTTGATCAACGAAAAATACTTTTCGGGTAACAGAAAATACTTGTCAGTCAAAAAAATTTTGCTTGGTTTTCGTAAAAATATTTTTCTTTTTAGCTGTGTTTGTTTTCCGGAAGTGGTTTCCGAGAAATCATTTTCCAAACTTTCTTGTGTTTATTTATCGTTAGGAAAGTTGATCAACGGAAAACACTTTCCAGTCAAAGAAAAATTTGGCTTGGTTTTCAGAAAAGTGAATAAGTTATTTTTTAGTTTATTTTTCATAATATAACCAAACAATAAAAAATATTTTTCAGTTTATTTTCTATAATACTATTAAATATTAAAAAATAATTTATTTTTTAAAAATTTATTTTCTTAAAAAAATAACTTTCCTTGAAAGAGAGCATAATTAAACTACACCACTAATTACAGTATAGTCGTTCTTGGATTTGACACCTTGGACTGCAAAGACGGACACCTCAGCCGGAGAAAGTACTTTTGGTCTTTGAAAGTGAGTTTTTTCTTACGTGAGGAGATTTGGTCCTCTCCTTTTCCATTTATATGAGAATTAGTGCCGTCCACAGCACTCTATTTGCTTCCATGAAAGTGGTTTTTTTCTGCCATTTGTTCTATCTCTTCCTTGCACATGACTGAACCCCTCCGACGTACATACATTAGTTTTCTTTTAGAGTACAATTAAATTAGGTGGAAGTGAGTTTTTTCTTACGTTAGGAGATTTGGTCCTCTCCTTTTCCATTTATATGAGAATTAGTGCCGTCCACAACACTCTATTTCCTTGCACATGATTGAACCCCTCCGACGAACATACATTAGTTTTCTTTTGGAGTACAATTAAATTAAGATTTAATTTAAAATCCAATGGACTTCTTTGTCATATAATTTTTACAAAAACCTTCTCACGCCCTTTAATACTTGATCACCCAAAACATGCACAAATGGCCGAAACCCTAGTATTTCTCAGGTCATATTTCAGGGGTCAAAGTCTGAAATCTTCCCCGGAAACTGTTGAGTTGAGGCCCAAGAGAGGCAGGGTGGGGTTTTGGAGCTAGGGTAGGACTATTCACGTTCTCTATTTCAATGCTATTTAACCTTGGTATTAAAAAATTAAATTATTTTTTAAAATTAATATTTTTTATTTTCAAATATTTTATGTACTAATGTTAATAATATTTTTTAAAAAATATTTTTTATTAAATTTTTAAATTAAAAATACTTTAAAAAGCAGCTATTATTATACTTTCAAGACCCTCCAACATAACTACTTCTATATATATATAAAAGACTTGGGATGTTGTTGAATGTTTCACTAGAAACCAGGAATCAAGTTTCAATTCCCATTAGGATTCATTTGGAGCCACCCTCCCTAGATGTTCTTCCACCAACAATCATTGAAGAACTCCAGATTTTCGTTCACAAATACCCACCAGATTCTCCATTGTAGCATTCCATGGATTTGTGCATGAGATTATGATCTTAATATCTTTATATTATATGATATCTTGGTAGAATCTTTCTTCGACTCTTTATAAAAATCCAATGACCCGAATGCAGATTTAAGACCCGAATACGAGAACCCTTGGTCCCATCAAATCATCTCCAAAGCAAAGCAATTCAAGAAAGGAACCATCAAATAATAAAAAAATACACTTACTTTAGATGATGATCTGAAGAAAAAATAAAAAATTATTCTAAAACTCCCATAATACTTTGGCATTGATTTCATGGCTGCATGCATAGTACTCAAACAACGGTTTTATGGCTCGGCTCTACCATCATTTGTCTAGAAAGGGAACCCTCCCTCGTCAAAGAAAAAGAGGAAAATTGAGAGAGATATTTCCATTCTCTACATTCTCTACATTCTCTAGGAGTAAGGATCCCCTTGTACATGCATATCCCCTTGCACATGCATACAAACTTCTGGTTTTAGATAAATTTTATGAGAATCAAGTTCTTAAAGAGTTTTTTTTTTTTTGTTTTTTAACTCAAGAACCCTCCATTCTTTCATAGTTCATAGAATATATTTTTATTTAATAATACAATAACAAAAATAGATATTCATAGAAAAAATAATGAAAATATTATGGAACAAATAAAAAAATCATGTATTGATATTTTTACACACCTATATAAAACGAAATATAAGAATAGTAAATTTTACAAAATTATATAGAACATTTATATTAAGAAAATAAAAAAATAGATATTTTATTCTTATTCAATATTAATGAGAAAATTATTTTAAATTTTTTGGGTATTAAACTAGTACATAATTATTAATAAAGCAGTCAATAATATCATCATAATAAAGCCATGATCTTTTTAAAAACAATGACATATTATTTTGATAAATTAATTTAAAGAGATTTTTTTATCAAAAAGACAAAAAAGAAATAAAGGGACATGTTAAAAAAAGTAGCCCAAAGCCCAAGAAAAAAAAGTCTAGGCACACATGGGTTTGGAAGACCAAGCCTGTGTCTGACTTCTTTTTTTTTTTTAACGCATGACGACACAAGTCTAGGCACATAAAATATTTTTTTATGGTTGAATTTCTAACCACCTCTAGTAATTAAAAAAAATTAAGGTATTAGTTTTTTTTTATCAAAACAATATCAACTTTTTTTCACTTAAAAATACCTCTAAGAACTTCTATAAAACCATTTCCTACCCCAAACTATAATCACTTTAAAACAAAAATCCATCCAAATAAAAAACAATTTTATAGGTCTTGATCTATTTTTCTTATAATATGTTCAAAGAACAACACTACCTTCATTGAATTCTCTCTCTAATATAAATTAATTAACACCAAAATCATTTTTTTATGATTGAAATATGACCAATCAAACACTTTCTTTGTTATCTCTCTTTTTTCAACGACTTTTTTCCCTTTAAAAATTTTAATGATTGAAACGCAAAATGAATGAAGTTTAGGATTGAAATGTAAAAGCCTTAATAATAGTGAAATTAAAATTTTTGATGATTTTAGTTTTTTTATGGATTAGAATCAACCATCAATATTTGATAAGAAAGAAACTCAAGATGTTATTAAGCTTAAGGTTTGTAAAAATCCTAAAATTTCTATAAGTTGGGAGTTACAAGGATTCACTCATGAAAGTAAATGGACCAATCTGTTATTGATAGCCAGTAATCAATTATTCAAAGTTGATACTTAAAATTTTTTTAAGTAGTTTTGGTGTTGTTAATAAAAATGTATTGCTAAAAAAGATCATAGTTGTTATTAATAAAAATAATGTTATGCCAGATTTTGAATTCAATACTCGATTAAGAAATGTTGGCTTGCCATATATAGTAAAAAATATTATTTTTAGTGTTGCACATACCTTGAAGTATCTTTATAATCATGTTGATGGTAGGTATGATATTCTAATGAAAAGATTGAGCATATAAATGGTTGGTAAATTTAGATTAGACATCCATGAGATTAAAACGAGAGAAGTTTGAACTTGAGGACAAGTTCTGTCTAATCTAGGAAGACTAATGCAAGAGATTTTTTCCTAATGCATAACATTATGTTTATAGGAATGCATTTTAATTTGATTATTGAATTAGGTTAAGATTTTGGTAGGAAATTCTAGAGGCTCTATTTCCTATAAGGTTAAAAACCTTATAGCCATCTAAGGTCAGAAAGGCATTCAAAGAAGACCCATAAGTTATTGTTCAGAAATTACCATATTTTTCAAGTTGATTTAGAACTATTTTTCCTTTTTGGTTTAGAAATTTTTTTTTTCAACTTTACTTAGAATTTTTTTCTAGTATATAAGCTACTTAGAATAGTATAGCCGCACCCCACTCCACCCTCATGCCCTCTTTTTCTCCCTCTCTCCCTTTCTATTATCTCTAGTCTGTACTCTTTACTGATAAAATTTAATTGATGTTAAAAAAACTTTCTTGTTATAAAACCTCAAAAAATATGAACTAATAAATTTAAAAAAAAAGAAAGAAGAAAATGTTGTTTCAAGTAGAAGGATAAGTGATACATCTCATCTTCTTTGAGATGGCTAACGCTCAACAACTTTTTACATTTCTACATCTCTTGTTTTATTTATAATTGTTTGTCCACTTAATTTTTCAAGTTTTTAAGGATATGAAATCGATGTTTTTATGACCCACTTGAGATTTTCATTTGGTTCTCTTAATTCTCTAATTTTATTTGAATTTGGAAAATTCATATGTTAAAACCACTAGATGTACGATGCATGGCCATGGCTAGGTAGCAAATGTGGCTACCAATTTGTCTTTAACTTGGAAATGGTGGGTGAAGTTGGTTCTTGGAAGGATTGGCAGTTAATCTCAAGAACTCTATCTTACCTAAGTTCTACCTCTATTTGATCTCACTCCATGTTAAAAGGAAGGGCTCATCAAGGTTATTAAAGACATTGATGAAAATATTGTTGTTAGTAATAAAATTGATATTGGGTCCATTTAATTAATATTTTTTACTGTGGGACTTTGTTTTTAGTAGTGTTTGTTGAATCTTGAAACTTGACATTGATGAAAATATTGTTGTTAGTAATAGAATTGATATTGGGTCCCTTTAATTAATATTTTTTACTATGGGACTTTGTGTTTGTAGTAGTGTTTGTTGAATCTTGAAACTTAACAAGAAGAAATATGTTTTCATTGCTTCATCTAGGGTTAATTACCTTTCCTTCCATTTAGAGATTTAGATGGAACAATTTAGGCATATATGAGAAATGTTAGGAAGTTTGAAGGCTCTAATGATATTGGATTTCTAGACTTAAATAAAAAAACCAACCTAGACTAAACTGAGCAGATTCGATTTAAACCAATTTTTTATTTGGTTTGGGTTATTTTTTAAATTAAAAGATCTGATTTGGTTGGATTTTTTAACATAAACCAAACCAAACCGAACTGTGAACACATCTAGTTTTATTAAAACCGACATTAATTAGAATTGTTGAGATTGATAAATATTATATTCTTTTATTTATAAAAAAGACCAGTTGTTCTTATAAACTAAGGTATCAGGGATAATTGAAACTAATATGTAGGTGATTATTAGGCAAGTGCACTAAACTAACATGTATGAGGATTCTATATGGGGATATTACTTCTATTTATGGAAAGGCTCACATGATATATATTCAAGTAATTTTTAAACTTGAGATCACTAAATTATCTTATATAGAAAATTATGTGTTTTGATCATTACTACATGTTATTGAAAAATGGGTAAATATTGAGTGTAATATAAACTATATGAAAAAAAAAAGTATTTGAGTGATCAATAGAGGTTCATCATCCTAGGTGAATTATGAAAAATATTTTATATATTCTCGAATAGTATTGATTGTGAAATCATTATTCATGGTGGAATGAGATTTGAAAATGATTTCAAAATTGTATTCAAATAACTAATAACTATAGTATTGAGAAGAAATATGATTTGAAAAAATAGACATACTCCATGCTCAAATATCTAAATTAAAACATTCATCATCATGGGATAACAATTACATTAATAAACTAATCACTAAAAGGTTAAGTAAAATTGTATATAACTTTTCTAATATTTAAAGGATTAGGACTATGATAAATGTTGTTTTGATTAGGATTATGATTATATTTAAGCCAATATTTTAGAAATTATTTGTAAGAAATTAAACTAGAGTGATTAATCAAGTGAGACTTAAAAGTAAATAAGTTTTTAAAATCAAGGATAAAAATATAATTAGTACAAGGAATTATAATTTTACAACTAAAAAAATCAAGTAGGGACTTTATTACAAGAATTTCTAAAACTATATATATATATATATATAATATATATATATATAGAGAGAGAGAGAGAGAGAGAGAGAGAGAGAGGAAAAGTGATACTTTTCCATTAATAGAGTTATCATATTTTTTTTTATAAGTAGAATAATATATTGATCAAAGAGACACCTAAAAACACATAAAAGAAATGATTATCAATTAAAATCATAACAATCATTGTCTTCTAGGAGACTTCTGATTTGATTATTTATGTGGATTACTATTAAAAATCAAATAATTGGATGATTTATGATAATCTAGCCTTAAATAGATAAAAAAAAACCCTAAAAACTAGATTTCATATTTAGGTAATCTTTAATAAAACCCTAAACTACCCTATATTGTTTAACAAGATCCTTGGGAATCTTGAAAAAAAATTAAAATTATTGTTTTTACTATTTTTATTTGTTAGGGGAAAACCAACAACTTGATGCTAACAAATTGACTAGATCGAACTTTTTAAACTAGTACCAAAATATAAGAATTGTTCTTAAGGAAAAAAAAATTATATGTTACTTAAAATTTGATTCCTTTTATACTTAATGATATTGATGATGAAGTCAAAAATGAATATCAATATCATATTGATGATAATGAACAAGTTACATATATGATGTTACCTAGCATAATAACCAAACTTCAAAGGTAACATGATAATATAGATGATAGTACTATATTTACGCATCTTAAAAAATTGTTTAATGTGGCTAATAAGATTAAGAGGTATGTGACCTCTTAGAAATTATTCTACTTCATGATTATAAAAGGTTTCATTATGAACACCAACATTCTAAAAATGTTTAGTTATATTAAGAAATTGGGCTAATTGAGCTTTATCATAAACCTGAGTTAAATATTGATTTGGTTTTATAGTCCTTACTTTAAAGCTTTTCAATTCATTATAAACTATCACATAAATAAGTTTGATGGTTTGTTACAATAATTGTTTAATATGCTTAAAATTGATGAAAGGCCTTTAAGAAGAAAAAATGTTTTGTTCTCCTATTTTAGTCTTCTATAAAGCCTAAGAAGAAGAATAAGAAAAATAAGGGTTTTATCTTTATATTGTAGAAGCCTATTAGGAGCATAAAAAAATACAAGGGTATTTGTCATCATTATGACAAAAATTCTACTCGAAGAGGAACTAAAAAGAGTATCTTACAACCTTGAAAGCTAATAAGTTAATTGAAACTTTTACTTTATGAATGTTTATAATTGAAAATTATCTTTCTACTTCATATGATAGTTCTTGTGTATTAGTGACACGAATAAAAGATTGATGCCTTCTCCCAAGTGCAGGAGTGTCGAAGTAATAAATAATCCGGCAAGACTGGGGTCGAACCACAGGGAAGTTAATTGTACAAATTATAAACAACAACAATA
>NW_011500844.1:0-18480 GCF_000495115.2 Populus euphratica | reverse complement strand
TATGTCTTGCCTTTCCATCCATATAAAGTATACCTAAATCTGAGATCTATAGCTCCAGATATGACCTAATTACCGAACAGTGTTTTGGTTTGGATTGCACCGACATCTCTTTTCTAAGTTTGGCCATCTCTTTGTCGTTTCAATTTCAGTTCTTAAATTCATCAATCAATCTTTTCATTTATGTGATAGGCCTGCATTTAAAATGAACATTTACCACAAATTAAAGGTATCTTATATTATTAGATATATTATTATAAAACATGTTTTAGTTAAGGAGTTGTTGATACTTCAAGTGCAAAATGATGATATAAAACCATGATAAAAATGCACTTTTAAGTACTAATCAATTAGATATCAAATATGATTTTTAAATTTGTAAAAATATGTAGGAACTAAAGTAAACTAAAATATTGCATAAAGGTGAAATGAGCATATAAGTTGGCAAATATAGCGAGAATTGTTGTATTAACTATAGGAACTTATTATTTACATTTACTTAGTAGACTGAAACTAGAAGTTCATAATTGTTATATTGTTTCTTTTATAATAATGATATTTATTATAGATTTAGTCTTTATGTGAATAATTTATATATATTTGATTTAAATATTTCTATATTTAATATAAATAGTAAGAAGAATAAATTAGATAATCAATATCCATAATATTTATAGAGTTATAGATGAGGTCATATTAATGAAACAAGAATTTCTAAGTTACATAAATAAAGATATTTTGATAATTATGATTATGAATTATATAAAACTTGTAAAGCTTATTTATTGAGTAAGATGATCAAAACACCCTTTACTGAAAACAGTAAAAGATTTAATGAATTGTTAGATGTAAAATACACATATGTATAAATAGGTTAATGATCATTTGTGCCAAAGTTGATAAACACCTCCTTACATTAGCCAATGACCATTTTAGATATGATTATTTGTACATATTGAACCACAAGTTGAATCATTTAAAAAGTTTAAATAATTAAAAAATAAAATTTAAAAACAAATTAGAAAAAGTAACAAAATATTTTGATCAGATGAAGGTGGATAATACTTTATCCAAGAATTTCAAGATCATTTAAAAAAGAATGAAATTTTATCATAATAAACACCTCTTAGAACACCATAATATAATGATGTTTATAAAAGAGAAATCATATTATACTAGATATGGTATAGTCCATGATGAATTATACAAATCTTTCGTATTTTTTCTAAGGATATGCTCTACAAATTGTTATTTCTTTTTTAAATAGAATTCCAATAAAATATATTCATAAAATTATATATCAGATATGGAAGGAGACCAAACTTATTATACTTAAGAATTTGGAGATGTAATGTTTATATAAAGTATATAGTATTTAAAAAGCTAAGAGATAAATCAAATAATTTGTTAAGTATTATTTCTACTATCTCATTGATCTTACTGAGCAAATAAAATTTATCTTAAGACATGCTATCTTTCTAGAAAAAAAATGTTTTTGAAAGTAATCGTGATAAGAAAATAAAACTTAAAGATGTTCAAGAACCACAAACTGATATTCAAATAAAATGTGAACATGAAGCTATAACATTAAATGCTCACCCTTAAGCTTAAGAAACCATATATATATATATATGATATGATATGTACTAATGAGATATGAACTTCTCATGAAAATTAAAAATAATAAGGTACTCATACTTAATAAGCTTGCTATCTAAATGAGAGTAATATTTAATATTTAATCTATAAAATGGCTTACATCATAAAATTTGAAATGGATTTTATATCCACTTATTAGATATAGAGCTTGCTTAATCCACTTGAAGAGATAAAAACCATTGGATTGAAGGACTTATATGAATGACAAAATACAAATATATATAGTTATATTAGTTATATTAAATTACAAATAAAGACAAGAAGTTAACTTTGATGAAAATTTATTGTTGGTATCTATAAGGATTCTAGAAATGTCATTGGATTTAGCTAAGCAAGTCAATCTTGAAACCTCTTGACATAATTCCTTGCTTAATATAAGTTTCAAATTAAACCTTGTGAGAGTTGACTTGATGTAATCTGGTCAACTTTTTGGGTTCAAAGGTTACTCGGATAACCGATAAAAACTCAATTTGACTTAATAAATTCAAGATGACATTATGTATTTAAAATATTGAGATGAAGATATTTTGGATCGACCTAGCTCAACTTTGACTAGCTAGCCAAACTTGCAACCTAAATCATGAACCTGACTAAGTTTGGTAACTTCATCTTTTTTAAAATAATTTTATGTTTAGTTATATGATAAAAAAAACATATGTTTGCATAAAAGCAACTAGATAATATTTTAAAAAATAATCATGATGGGATGCGTAAAAAAAACATTTTTTAATATTATAAAAAGATTGTTATAATCTCATCTGAACTTACATTAAATACTGAACATTTAGTAAAATAATATGTACAACATACATTTAATTAATATAAAAATAAAATCAAATAATAAATTTAAATGGAAGGGAAAATAATCTTTTTTCCAAGTTAAAAACACGTTAGGCGCACATGTCTAGGTAGCTTAACATATCTGACCCATCATAAATTAGCCTAAACACTTCAATCTACTAAGCTAAACTCAAGAGATAAGGGTTTTTTATTTTTATTTTTTTTAAATCGGTAGATAACACATCATATGTCTAATAAGAAAAAAAATAAAACAAATAACATGTAATCTAGAAGCCTAGTTTTCAACCACAATTTGGATTAGACTGAATAGTGCTAACTCTCAATATTTAATTTCACCATTACCTTGTTACATGTTTAACCATCATTGCAATTACTAGTTATTTCCATTACTACAATCTCTACTTTTTCTTCATTATTACATTATTTATCATAACCTTATTATTACCATCATGATCATCTCTGCTACTATCAACATAACCACTATTATCATATAACAACCATAAACAACATTGACAACAATACCATCATGACCACTGCTAACACCATCATGATCACATGGTAAACCATCATCATAATTATTATTACAATCACTAATGGTAACATCATCACCATCAATATTATCACTAATAGACACTTTTAGGTTTGAATAACTAATCTACATCATCACCATCAATATTATCACTAATAAAAACATCATCATCTCCATTATCTTATTATTATTTTTTAAGAAAAATATTTTTTAACTTAGCCAAACAATGAAAAATAATATCATTTTAAAAAATATTTTTAAAGAAAAAACACACTTTTAGGTTTGAATAACTAATCCTTTTGATTTTTTTATTCTATATCATCTATTGTGTCCTTTTGATTTTTTCTCTTAATCTCTATAATTACTTTTTTTTTACCACAAGGCCATTATTCTAATCCTAATGTCTATTAAAGTTATTTTTTATTGTCGTTATTTATGTTATTGTTGACTAGTGATGTTAAGAAACAATGGAAAAAGAAAGCAAAGTCATGTTAAGGGATGAAAAAAAACAAAAGGAAAAGAAAATGAAGTCACAATGTCTTGGCTTTTTTTCTACATTAGAAATTGAATTTCATATTTAATTTATGATTTTTTTTTACTTTTTTAGTGTTCTTTATTATGTTTCATTTATGATTTTCTTATATTTTCTTTAATTTGAATATAAATAATAATATTAAGAACAAAAACAAACATAAAATTATGAAAAAAACCTAAAAAACCAACTTTTTATGTTCCAAAAGCAACCAATGTTCCAATTAAACATGATACATGCCTCAAAGTATATAAAGTTTAAATTTGACAAAACATGATTAAACCTATAGATGATGGGGCGGATGGCATTTCTCACATAAATTTAAAAGACTCAGTTATCATCTTATCTTATCACAAACTTTAATATAACTATCAAATGTTGATTGAGGCTATGCTACGGGGTTGAATTATTATTTTTTTAAAATATTCAAAATAAAATTAATTTTTTTTAAAAGCAACCCCATAATAAAATGACAAACCAACTCAGGTCAACCCACCAGCCTTGTAGTTTAGATCATGATATTAGAATAACTTAGTAGAAAAAAAAACGAAGAAAACTACAAAACCCATTGTTGAAAAAAGTCAATATTGATTATTAAACATGATACATGCCTCAAAGTATATGAAGTTTAAATTTGACAAAACATGATTAAACCTATAGATGATGGGGCGGATGGCATTTCTCACATAAATTTAAAAGACTCAGTTATCATCTTATCTTATCACAAACTTTAATATAACTATCAAATGTTGATTGAGGCTATGCTACGGGGTTGAATTATTATTTTTTTAAAATATTCAAAATAAAATTAATTTTTTTTTAAAGCAACCCCATAATAAAATGACAAACCAACTTAGGTCAACCCACCAGCCTTGTAGCTTAGATCATGAGATTAGAATAACTTAGTAGAAAAAAAATGAAGAAAACTACAAAACCCATTATTGAAAAAAAATCAATATTGATTGATGAAATTAAAAATAAATAAATAATAATAATAAAAAGATATTAAGCCATATTAACTTTGAAAATCCATTAATCCAAGTCATTAGACTAAAAGCACCCTACCTGAAAAAACCACAAATCTTAATTCTCAATTAATAAAATATTGAATGATGAAATTAAAAAAAATACAAAAAAATCCTAAACTCAAAAAATACCAATTAAAAAAATGAAGATAATGGATAATTCAAAGTACGAGAATCATAATTAAAACAAAAAATACATAAGATGACAAGTACAAAATTTTGATTGAAAGTGACATTAAAAAAAATTAAATTAACAAAAGAATAATAAAAGAATGAGAACCAAATTAAAAAAAAATATATAAAAAATTGAGATTGAATGATGAAATTGGAGACAAATTAAAATCTTAATCAATAACAAAAATTAAAAAAATAAAAATTAAAGTTTAAATATTAATAAATAAGAAACAACTCTAAAATTGTACATAACCAGCTGAGGTAAGAAAACCAAAAAAAAACAAAAGAAAGAAAATATTATTGGTATTGAACTACCACATTAATATCATCACTCGTTGCCTTAATAAAAATAAAATAATATTTTTAATAATGTAATAAAAAAAAATTATTAAAAATAAAAGTTTTGTAGAATGAAAAAAATTAAATTAACAAAAGAATAATAAAAGAATGAGAACCAAATTAAAAAAAAATATATAAAAAATTGAGATTGAATGATAAAATTGGAGACAAATTAAAATCTTAATCAATAACAAAAATTAAAAAAATTAAAATTAAAGTTTAAATATTAATAAATAAGAAACAACTCTAAAATTATACATAACCAGCTGAGGTAAAAAAACAAAAAAAAAAGAAAGAAAATATTATTGGTATTGAACTACCACATCAATATCATCACTCGTTGCCTTAACAAAAATAAAATAATATTTTTAATAATATAATAAAAAATATTATTGAAAATAAAAGTTTTGTAGAATATTCCAATACAACATGTTATACAACAAAATTAATCATTGAATCCAACCAAACTTTCATTAAAACCTAAAATGTCAATTTGAGATACATTCTTTTAATGGATCGATTTTTTCTTCTTCTTCTTCTCTAATCCACCGTCCATGTCCTCCATTGCACTCATCAGGGTACAAATTAAACACCTAAACAATCAACTATCCAACTAAAGAATTTTAACCTGACCACTCTTTGGTTAATTATCATATATTATAATTTTACATGCATTTACTCATAAGCCCTTTTTAAAACTTTAATTATGAAAAAGTTATATATATTGCTCCTATAAAAACTATTATAATATTAAATATAATTGCTGTCATGAAAACTATTGCAGTACCAAATACGTTTTAAACAAAACGAATATAAGAGTTAAGGAGTTCCAGCAATTTGTTTTTTAATATTAATGATAAAAGTAAAATTTAAAAATTATTTTAATATATTTAAAATTACTTTAAAAAACTATAGCACACGCTCTCGGACACCCTTCTCATCTCTCGCTTTCTAATAAGAAATCTGACACACTCCCTCTGTTGAGTGTTCGCCTCCCTCTCTTTGTTTTCTGTGTTCAGGGAGGACTTAGGAGGAGGAACCTTGGCTCGCCTAGCCTTTCTTCTCATGCTAGTATAAAAAAAAAGACAGCTAAAAGATGGTGGCGGTTACATGTCCTCTTCATGGATTGAGCCCCCATTAAAAAGAAAAGAAAAGAGAAAAACAAAGAAAGAGGTAAAAGCAGAAGCATCAGCAGCAAGCAACACAATCACGTACTATAATATCCATCATTACCGGGAAAAATAGACTCTCCCCATAAGTCTTCCGTTTCTTCTCCTCTGTTAAGATGTTGTGAATATAGGTAGCATACAAGTGCTTGAAGCAGTGTGGTGTGGTAGCTATGAAAATGTTGAGCGCTCGGTTTTTAGTCTATATTTAATGCTATTTGGGGTGTACAAAGATCTGGGTTTTCTCAGAGAACTCAAATTTAGTGACATTCAACTAAGATCTAGCTTAAATGAGACGCACAAGTGAGTGATTTTTTCGGCTGGTTAAAGCTTATTTGAAAAGCGGATGAGGCTGAAATCGATCGTGTTTTGTAGCAAAACCGGTTTCGGTTGAGGATTTAGAAACTGGGTCCGTTTCTTTGCTTTTCTTGGCTTCCAAATGAACTTGTCTTTGATGGTTTAATAGTTTTGTCATTCTTTTTTGGGTAAGAGGGAAGGTAAAAAGGTGAAGAACAGGAAGAAGGCATGATAGTGTCATTGTGTGAAGGGAAGAAATTAGTGAAGATTGTTTGGGTTGTGGGTCTAAACTTGTTGCGATTGTGTTATTAAATCTCTCTCCCTCTCTCAGTCTTAATGAGGCACTCTTCAGCTGGTTTTAATCCACAAACCCACGAAGGTCTGTGTATTTAATTATTATTGCCTTTCTATTCTTTTTTCATTTCATTTTTGCTTCAGCTATAATTTTGGTGGCTGAGTAAATGAGATCTTGGAAAATCATATCTTGCTCGGTCGATATAATCCACACTTAAACTTTGACTAAGTTCTTTAATTTTTTTTCTTCTTTAATTCTGATTTTTCTAGTCTTATGTTCGGAGACCTTACTGTGTATCAAGTTTTGAACCTTTTCCAACGTTTTTTTTTTTTAATTTCCCTCAATTTTCTCAGGGATCAAGCAGGCTGTTAATATAGTTCACCTTGCTGAATTTACTTCGTTTGGCTTTTTATTTTTTTCAAAAATATTTGCCCTGTTTTGGGGTTTGGGAGAGGTGATTTTCATTTAGTTTCTGTTTCAAAGCCCTTGTTCAGCATTCTTAGCTACTTTGTTCAAGCTAATTGGTGGCCATATATTTTTCAAATTTTTCTTCGCTAAAAATTGCAGTTTTTCATGTAATTTTATCACATTACTTTCGAATGGATTTTGCAGTGGAAAAGCGGGTGCTGAATTCTGAACTATGGCACGCATGTGCGGGTCCTCTTGTTTCTCTACCTGCTGTTGGAAGCCGCGCTGTTTATTTCCCACAAGGTCACAGTGAGCAGGTTAGCAGAACTCCGATTTTAGCCTGCTTACGTTCACCTA
Organism: Populus euphratica; assembly: GCF_000495115.2. Classification (NCBI taxonomy): domain Eukaryota; kingdom Viridiplantae; phylum Streptophyta; class Magnoliopsida; order Malpighiales; family Salicaceae; genus Populus; species Populus euphratica. The sequence continues at coordinate 10,901 of NW_011500844.1, read as the reverse complement.
TCGAGCAGATCCCTTTATTGTTAATGAATAATTATGTGTTTGGTAGAACGAGTATCTGAATATAGCCTACAGAGTCTGTCTCTTCCTTGCAGGTAGTTGAAATTTTAGAGTAATTCAGTTTGATCATTAACATCTAATGTGTAAATTACTAATATGACATAATACAAATAATCAACAATGTGTATGAGACAATCTCTGATCATTGTGGTGCTACTTAAGCTGATCAAGGTGCTCACCGATTCTCTTTAACATCTACTGTATTTATTAGTGCATATTGAAAATTGTTGTGCTTGTACGCAAAAATGTGTATCTGATTTTTCCTCGTTGTCACACTCTGTGTTGACTTGTGACTGTCAACAACTCTTTGTGCTTCATTTCATTTATATTGCAATGGCCTTTTATGTAGGTTGCCGCATCAACAAACAAGGAAGTGGATGCCCAGATTCCAAGCTACCCAAGCTTGCCTGCACAACTTATCTGTCAGCTTCACAATGTGACCATGCATGTAAGACTTGCTTTGCTTTGTTAGCTTCTGGTTCTGAATATTCCTTTCTTTCTTGAAGGCACATATTATTTCTCAATTTCAGGCAGATGTTGAAACAGATGAAGTTTATGCACAAATGACCTTGCAGCCACTAAGTCCAGTATGCCTTTTGTTTTTATTGGCCTTTTTCGTTAGTTATTCTTATGGATTACTCTATATGGGAAGCATTACATACCGACAATGACCCTGTTCTGCAGCAAGAGCAAAAAGATGCCTACCTTCCAGCAGATATGGGCACCCCTAGCAAACAGCCAACCAATTATTTCTGTAAGACTTTGACTGCCAGTGACACAAGTACTCACGGAGGATTCTCTGTCCCTCGGCGGGCAGCTGAGAAAGTGTTCCCACCATTGGTAAATATTCAATTTAACTATGGAAGGTGTCCATCAATTTTTCAGTTCTCCAACTCTGATGAAATCCTGACACATTGGTAAATATTCAATCTAACTATGAAATACAATCAATTTCCATCTACTGTTTACTTGCAGGATTTTTCTCAGCAACCTCCAGCTCAAGAGTTGATTGCTAGGGATTTGCATGATAATGAATGGAAATTCAGACACATATTTCGCGGTTAGTTTTTTAAAAAAACTCTGATTTTTTCAATTGAGCACCGTATTCATTCTTTATGTCAGTCTAAGTGCATCCAGTGGAGGCTCATCTTCATTTAGTTTTTTGAATTGATTGGGTTAAACACGATATGTGATGTACAGGTCAATAAACTACTGTGTATCAGATGATAAAAGTACTGAAACTAAGCAGTATTGTTTTTATGAATTATTGTCTTTCAAACTCATTATTTGTTTAGAGCTACAACTTATTAACTAACTGACTAATCTATGTTCCTCTTTTCCTTAACTCAATTTTTTGGTCTTTTGTTCGTTATGTCATTTGCCTGCTCTATGTCTACATTATTCTCTGTAAAACTTGCTTTTTGTATGAACTGATGGTGTAAACTATATTTTTAGAGCTTTTAGATTCAAATTTTCAGAGAACCATTCTAAATTGTTATAATTAATTGTTTTTTGAAATTTTTTTATCTTACGGGAATGATTCTAGTTGCTTACAACATATGATAGAAGATGATTCTATTCTTTTTGGAGAATATAAGCCAAACAATAAGTTACTCTTGAATTACAGGTTCCACTCTTAACAAATTTTGACTTCTCTTTAATCAGGCCAGCCGAAAAGACACCTTCTTACAACTGGGTGGAGTGTGTTTGTGAGTGCTACAAGACTTGTTGCTGGGGATTCAGTGCTTTTTATCTGGTATGCTGTTGGTTAGCTCCACTGTATTGATACTTTTAATTTACTTTATATTGTGTGTTTTTAGTTTTATATAGTCTAACTGAACTTGGGGACACCAAGGGTAGAATCTCATCCTGATCATCTTAGCTACATAGTTTGTGCACTCTCTTGGAATTCCAGTGAATGTACATGGCACTATGTTTAGATTAGGAGCATAATGCACTGGCAATCTGGTAAAACATCCGCGGTCACAAGAGTCCCCACTGTATGTTATATGTAGTGCATGATGTGGATTTTTTAAGAACATCCTTGCTCTTTAAATTGTATGTATATGATTTTCTATGAACCATGCATCTTGTTAGTGTTTCAATTGGAACCTGTTTCTGTTCATCAGGAATGAAAAGAATCAGCTACTACTTGGCATTAAGCGTGCTATTCGACCTCAAACTGTGATGCCTTCATCAGTCTTATCTAGCGATAGCATGCACTTGGGCCTTCTTGCTGCTGCAGCTCATGCTGCTGCAACAAATAGCCGTTTTACCATATTTTACAATCCAAGGTATGATTGTGCTTGTGAAAGTGAAATTTTAAATTACTTATCTGCGCTCTAAATTTTTGTCACCTCTTATTCAGGGCTAGTCCATCAGAGTTTGTCATACCACTGGCCAAATATCTTAAAGCTGTTTATTACACTCGAGTGTCTGTTGGCATGCGCTTTAGGATGATGTTCGAAACAGAAGAATCAAGTGTCCGTCGGTATGCCCTGAACTTTTATTGTCACGTTCATATATGATAGCTATGATTCTTCCATGATTGGGTTTTATCTTCTTGACATTTTGTTGTCAACGGGAGTGAGAAAAATCCTCGTTTCTTATTAGCCAAGGGTGACAGTAGATCAATGGCAAGACAAATGTTTGCCTGGTATTTCATTAGATGGTTTGTTGTCACATTCAGTTGATTAGAGTGAGAAGACATCATTTGTACCATATCACTTTTCTGCGCTTGTACTGCTACCTAATGCCTGCATAGGCTCTGTAATTTCTAGCTTATTTCTCTTGTTGTTTTGTTTTCCTTCTTAGTGCTAAATATTCTTTCCAAAAGGCATTTTAATTTTGTTTCAATGAAGACATCTGACAGTTGTTTATTATCCAGCTACATGGGTACAATAACTGGCATCAGTGACTTGGATGCTGTTCGGTGGCCAAATTCACAATGGCGATCAGCCAAGGTATGCCAAGAACAATCAGTGATGCTGATATTATTTATTTTTGAATAAAATAAATGCTTGGTACATGTAGAGTTTTGCCTTTGCCAAATCACCTTTCAAATATTTGCTTGCTATGTTGTCCAAAACTGTATCTTAATACAAATAGAGGATGTGCATGCAGGTTGGCTGGGATGAGTCTACAGATGGGGAGAGGCAGCCAAGAGTCTCTCTTTGGGAGATTGAACCACTAACCACTTTCCCAACGTATCCATCTCCATTTCCCCTAAGGCTCAAGCGGCCATGGTCACCAGGACTACCCTCTTTCCATGGTAAGCTTGTCTACACCATTTTGTGGGTTTGATGGATGCTACTATCTTATAAGCTCTCATTTTAAAGTACTTCCATGATTTTTCTGTCCTTCTTGTTCTTTTAACCTTTCACCTTTGCTGGGTTTAGGCATCAAGAATGATGATCTAGGAAAGAACTCGTCCCTTATGTGGCTACGAGGAGATGGAGACTGTGGAGTTCAATCTTTGAACTTTCAGGGAACTGGAGTTTCACCATGGGTGCAGCCAAGAGTTGATGCTTCCATGCTAGGTTTGCAAAATGATGTCTACCAAACTATGGCTACTGCTGCCTTTCAGGAGATGAGGACTCTAGATCCTTCCAAATCATCATCTGCATCCCTTTTGCAATTCCAGCAACACCAGAATCTCCCAATCAGGAGTGCTGCTTTAATGCAGCCGCGTATGTTGCAGCAGTCTCCTCCTCAACAGACCTTTCTTCAAGGTGTTCAAGAGAATAAACATCAGTCTCAGAATCCATCCCAGTCACACCTTATTCAGCAACAACTGCTGCATCATCACTTACTTGACAGTCCACACCAGCAGCAGCAGCAGCAGCCATTTCTGCAACAACAGCAACTGGCTGACCAACAGATCCCAAATGGTGCCTCTGCAACAATATCTCAATATGCTTCAGCCTCTCAATCCCTGACACCACCATTGCAAGCTATTTCACTGTGCCAGCAGCACAGCTATTCTGACTCAAATGGGAAGCCGGCGACGATCCCTGTTGTTTCTTCCCTGCAAAGTCTTTTGGACTCATTTCCTCCGAATGAATCATCTCATTTGCTAAGTTTGCCTAGAATCAATCCCTTGGTAACTTCTTCTGGCTGGCCCTCAAAGCGAGCTGCTGTTGAATCGCTTACTTCCTCCGGAGCTCCTCAATGCATGGTGACCCAAGTGGAGCAGCTGGGGCTGCTTCAGACAAGCATCACTCCTAGTTCTGTTTCTTTGCCACCCTTTCCTGGAAGAGAATGCTCAATAGACCAGGATGGTGGCACTGATCAACAAAACCATCTTCTATTCGGTGTCAACATAGAGCCATCATCTCTTCTACTGCAGAATGGAATGTCAAGTCTCAGGGGAGTTGGAAGTGATAGTGATTCCACAACTATACCTTTCTCTTCTAATTACATGAGTACTGCAGGCACCAATTTCTCTCTTAATCCAGCAATGACACCTTCAAGTTGCATTGATGAATCATGTTTCCTGCAATCCACAGAAAATGTGAGCCAAGGAAATCCACCAACCAGAACCTTTGTTAAGGTAACTTTGCATTTTGCAATTTGAATTAATGTTCCTTTCCGGATGCATTGTTGTGGGATTTATGGGATGCTTTTACATTTAGCATTCAAATTTTTAGTGTTAGTTGACTTAATTATTTCTCGATTATGAATGTATTCATCTAGAAACCTCAAGCAAATATTGTCATGGATGTTAACAATGTAATTGTTTACAGGTTTACAAGTCAGGGTCCTTTGGTAGGTCACTGGATATCACCAAATTCAGCAACTACAATGAGTTGCGCAGTGAGCTTTCTCGCATGTTTGGCCTCGAAGGCCAACTGGAGGACCCCCTGAGATCAGGCTGGCAGCTTGTATTCATCGACCGGGAGAATGATGTTCTTCTTCTTGGTGATGGCCCCTGGCCGTGAGTTTCTCACTTTTACTTTTGGCATTTTGGTCTGACACAATTTTCTTTGTTAATCTAAAGCTCAACTTAACTAAAATCATTGAACGCATTTGATCTGTATAATCTTTATATTTTTTATTGTAAAATGAAAGCATTTGATCTATAATCTTTGATGTGATATTGTAAAATATCTTAAGAAAAAGATGTAACAAGAAGAAAATGCCTTGTATAGATGTGCACGAACTTTGAAAGGCTAGATTCAGTAAATAACATTCATGAAATTGATACATATGCATGATGAACGTCTTTCATCTGGGAATTTCCATCTATTGTGTTCCAGTCTCCATCAGCTAAATTCCTGATCAATTTGGTGCTTTCTTATTACAGGGAATTTGTAAACAGTGTGTGGTGCATCAAAATACTCTCACCACAAGAAGTACAGCAAATGGGAAAACGAGGTTTAGAGCTTCTAAACTCTTTTCCAATTCAGAGGCTTTCCAATGGCAGCTGTGATGACTATGCAAACCGGCAGGATTCAAAATCTTTGAGCACTGGTATAACCTCTGTGGGGTCTTTGGACTACTGGACAATTTAAGAAGTTAAGATACCACTATTTCTTCTGTAATATCAGCTTCTCTCCCACCTCTTTCAGTTTCAGAGGTAAAAGGGCAGCGTAATCTTAGCGTAAAGTTTTCATACAAGCTATTACTGTAATTAGAAGATACTGTTTCTCGTTTTCAAGCTATTGAATGCCTACAGTTGATATTAGGAGACATATTTCTCAAGCTCAGCTGTTTGCTTTTGTTATTTTGCAGTCCATTTATTATGAGCTAAATCTTACTGTAGAATGAACGTCATTTTCCTGTGTCATAACTTGGCCTTTTATGCCCTGACAAAGACCTTGCTGGGTTTAGATGACTAGCTCATCTTGTAGGTGCCGGTACTGTCACGTGCTGGAGATTGATGGCGGCAAGGTATTGAAAAGTGAAATCCACTTTTTCTAGGGTTTGCATTAATGCGAAAATGGCCTGTCTTGTTAGGTTCTGGGTCTGGAAAAAGCTCCAGCCAGCCGCCCAGTCCCACCCTTGCTTTTGATTTGACCAGGCTACTGATGCTATATGCAATCAAGCCAAATCTGCCTCAATATCAAGTCCCAAAAGTCTGCTAATTTCCCTGTTCAATTTGGATAAACCAGCTGCGAATATACATAGACCGTCGAGTACTCTGCTCGGAATGAAAATCAACAAGGTAAAAATATATAGACCTGGATTGTTTTTTTCTTGAGGTCGAGGGGGCCAAGTGTTTGAAATTAACAAAATCAAGTTCTTATCCGAGTGATTTGAGTGAGGAACGGAATAATATTTACAAAGAAATCTAGTAAGTTTCTTCTGGTGTTAGATTAAATAAAGAAAAAGGAGCAAATTCCTTGACCATAAAACTAATTTTCCAAGCTTAAGGACTCGTACAATTAACCTTGAGATTTCAAGAATGGCACTCGCAGGCAAAAAGTTTGCCTCGTGAGGCACGAGATATCCTCCATCCAAAAACCTAAACTTCACAAGATTCTACGTTCCCTTTATGGCCATGAGGATGATCTTTCAAGCAGTGAAAGGGAAAGGAGAGGAGAAAAAGGTTTAGTTGAGCTCTCCTTTTTTTCTGTGGGACTGCATGGGCCACTGTGTAATGGTGGAATTAAGCGTTTGTGTTTTGTGATGCATGTTGTGGGGCAATGAGTGTAGATTGGACTTTCCTGAGGATTGGAATGGTGACAAGGAAGGACGCTATCAGCAATAAGACGTAGGGTTGGCAATCCACCAACCCTCTCAGAAACCCTTTCGCAGCTGCGTGGGGAAGGAAGGAGGGGTGTCCTTTTTTCTTCTAGCTTGCAACGCATCAAGAAATTGATTGAATTGACCTCTGCCCCGTCAAGTTCATTTTTTCTTTTGATAATCTGGATATTCAGGAAATCCTGAAATTAATAACTATATAATTCTATCGATGTTTAATGATTCTAAGATTTATAACACTTAGAAATAATAATTTTTAAAAAACAAACTCAAATCATAACCAATTACACTACACTACTCAAGATTTGTCAAGTTAAAAATCGATGCATACAAGCCTCGCCTCTCTATTCCCTTTCCCCATCAACACAGGCGAGATGAGCTTCGCCATGGCATTGCTGTATTGTCTTGACTGTCTGAGATCTTAGCTCTCAACAAGGAAAGGCTCGAGTTCGAAAATGCTCGTGGAAAGATGACGACTCATTGAGTTACAATCACAGTCCCATAAGCTCACGAGGATCTTCCAACTTGCATGCCTTCTCGAAGATTATGGACAGAGTTTGTTCAGACCATAAAATGACTCGGCATCGTATAGGAAGCCCAGAACGCCTTCCTCTTACTCTTGATTATGCATTCTTCGGCAATCTTACTTCCGCAGTTGTGTCACAGTAAACCTTCTATTCTTAAGAATTGTCTTTGTTAGTCCTTCATTTATATTCCATTGCACAAGGTGTTAAATCCTTTCTTTAACTATATAACATGATGACTAGCAGGCACTGGATACTAAATGGATCACCCACAAGATCTATGCCTGGTTACGTGACTTGTGGGTTGGATATTTTTTTTTCTGGTTACGTGACTTGTGGGTTGGATATTTGTTTTTATAAAAAATAAAAAATAAATATGCAAGCTTTTTAATTTTTTTTATTCTAATTATAAATTAAAAGGCTGATGATAACTATTTGTGTCAATAAATACAAAAAATAAAGTATTAATATATCAATTTAATTTTAGCAATTTGTCTAGTTCCAGGTCAAATAATTTTTTTTCCAACGCAAAAAATTTAATGTGCAAGTGTCATTAATATATTTTTTTATATCAAGTAAAATATATAACCATGAATCACAAAATCAATACTTATATATAATAAAGATCATATACATAAAAAAAAAATATAAAGTCTTAAAGCTAATTTTTAATATAACTAAAAAATAGAATGTTGTTGCAATTGCCACAATAAAATATCATTTCCTGAATTTGTCCAAAATAAATCTAAAAAAAAGTGTAAATAAAAAAATAAACAAAAAAATGGTATAAATAGACCCAGTGTAAATAATAAAAAAAATCCAAAAAAATATAAAGAAACAAAAAAAATAAAAAACATTAAAATCATAATTTGACACACAGGTTATACTTTTTAAAAAAACAAATACTAGGTATGCATATTGCTCCTATGTGATTTTTTACATAAAAAATTAAAAGTATCATTGGAAAAGCCTATATAATCCATCAGTTAAATAAATCAATAGCTATTTATTTATGCGATTATGTTGACTAAAATTGTTTATTTAAATAAATAAAAGATAAATCCATACTAAAAAAACTCATTGCTTTAAAATGACTGAATAAACCCACACCATAAAAAATATTACGAAAAGCCGAATACATCAAAAAATATAAGGAATAAATATTTGTCAATACAATAGAAACATATAAAAAAAGCTTGAGCAAACCTGACAGCCAACCTAGAAGAACAAATCAAACACATTACATAGGATATTAAATTGGAATGACCCTATGAATAGCAAACCAAAGAAAATACTCGAAAAAATCCTTTAAAAAATACCGAAGTCAACGCAAGCTAATCTTTCATATCTATAACTTAGATTATGAGACTAGGGTGACCCCATTAAAGACAAATCTTAAAAAATAAAAAGGCAAAATTCCTACCCAAACAAATATTGAGGGATGAAATTGAGAAAAAAATTAATACAAAAACAAAACAAATAGCAATTAAAAAAATTAGGATCAAATTCAACATACAAACCCACTAAAATTAAATGTTAAGGGAAAATTTAAGTGAAATTAAAAGATTAGGGATAGAATTGAAAAAAAAAAATCAATTAAGAAAATAATTATAAAAATAACAATTAAAAGAATTAACACCACATAAAAAATCAATAAAAAAATGTTCAAGGATGGAATTGAAAAAAAACAAATCAATCAAGAAAATAATTGAAAACAAAAAAAGTAGCAATTAAAAAAAACCATTTAAAAAAATAACAAAATCAAACAGTCACGAACGAAAAAAATAAAATCATATAGTCAGAAACAAAATTGAAAATAAAATTTAATTAGAAATAATCAATGTAAATAAAACAATTGCAATTAATAAAAAAATGATAATCAATGTAAATAAAATAATTGTAATTAATAAAAAAGTGACTGAATCAATGGTAAAAACAAATTGAATAGTTGTTATAATTTTTTGCATGGCTAGCATATAATTCAAGAAAAAAAAAGAAATAAAAATCAATCAACATTGGTTTTATGTCATAATTATACACGTGTCACTTAAAAAAAAAAGATGCTGAGATATATAAAAAAATATGATGAAAGCCTGATTTCAACCATAATAGTTAATTGCATATACCACTTAAAAATAATAAAGCGATTGATTCATAACTCATAACAGACACATGTCTATAATTTAAAGCCTGATTTCAACCATAATAGTTAATTACACACACCACCTAAAAATGATAAAGCGATTGATTCATAACAAACACATGTCTATAATTCTTTTTACATGTCAAAAACCAAAAATGCCTTCACAGCTAAAAAAATAATAACAAAAAAAAAAACCTTTATATATATTATGTTTTCTTTTTTTATATAAATAAAAACAATTGTTTTTATAATTCTGGAAATACCTAGAATAATATATGGGTGCTTACTGAACTGACCTGGCAAGGATTCCATTAGGAAGGTGAAGCTTGCTATGAAGGAAGAAAATACAGATCAAATACGACTTTCTAAGCAGCTAAAAGAAAGCCCTTTGGTGCTTAGGTGCATGTTTAGCAACGAAATAACCTGCAGCAGACGATGGATACAGTAGTTATGATGACTGAAAACAGTACCAAACACGGGAGGTGATGCAGTGTGGGGCAAGGGATCGATGAATGTGGGCATGGAGTGGGAGAAAGAATGAGCACTTTGAACTGTGCTTTCGTGTGTAGGAGTGATCATGTATATGATCGAAGCAGCAAAATGAACATGTAATTAGAAGAGGAGGAAAATCAAAACAGCAGAATAGGCGATGAGTTTTAGATAGAAGGTAGAAGTTCTGCAAAGTTGCATGAAGCAGAACTGCAGGGAGTCCTGGGCGCCCAGCACGAATAAGCTAGCTGGAAGCAAATGTAACTGATCTCAACACAGATCACAGTCAAATCAACTGAGATTATTAGCTATCCCAAATCCCCATGGAAACGTATCTCCCTAGCCAGAGAAGGCCAGGAACCCCATGAAACAGCACCAAAGCTGCTGACATAAGCCAAGAAGAAGCCACGAAACCGTGTTTCTTCCTTCCGTTTTAGTTTATTTCTTTTAACTTGGTTCATATATTTTATTAAGAGTAAACCTCTTTTAAATTTTAAAATAAATTATGATATTCGAAAACACAGCTCATAACCTTTTCTTTTATATTAAAAATTAAATTTTATAATTTATTTTTTACAAAATTATTGGAGTTAACTTTAATTGTTTTTTTATTTTTTAAAATTTATTTATTTTTTAATTTTATTATTAAATAATGAATTAATGAAGAATTAAGATTCATAACGGTTTAATTTACTTTTGATATGGTTGTCTCAGTCTCACGACAGAAATTATAAATTTGATAAATTAACCTGAATTAACTTAGATCAATTAAATATATTATCATTTTAATATTTTTTAAAAAATATCATCTTGAATTTGTTCTTGGTTAAACTATATTATTATCAATCATTTAAATTATTTTTTGATTTACAAAATCAACCGAATTATATTAGACCAACTACCACACAATTTAAATTTTTTTCCTACTTCACATATTAATAATTATTGACACGTTAATAATTCTTTTCTTGAATATTTCTTGA